>NC_058081.1:719537288-719793929 GCF_014858855.1 Bufo gargarizans | reverse complement strand
GCCCACATTCTGGATGTCAGACGAGTGTTGCAACGCTTACGAGAGAACAAGCTGTTCGGTAAGCTTGAGAAATGCGAATTTCACCGATCCCAGGTAACCTTCTTAGGTTACATCATTTCCGCTGAGGGGTTCTCCATGGATCCTGAGAAGGTTTCGGCTGTCTTACAGTGGCCCCAGCCCAGTGGGCTTCGTGCCCTGCAGCGCTTTTTGGGCTTCGCCAATTATTATCGGAAGTTCATCAGGGACTTTTCCATGCTAGCCAAGCCTCTCACGGATCTGACCAGGAAGGGCAGTAATCCTCAGGTCTGGCCGCTCGAGGCCATCCGAGCTTTTGAGGCTCTAAAGTCCGCCTTTGTGTCGGCTCCGATTCTGTCGCATCCCAACCCTGGGTTGCCTTTTGTCCTCGAGGTGGACGCGTCTGAGACGGGAGTAGGCGCCCTCCTGTCTCAGCGTAGAACACCAGAGGGTCCTCTGCTTCCTTGTGGGTTTTACTCCCGGAAACTGTCTTCCGCGGAGTGCAACTATCAGATTGGTGACAGGGAGTTATTGGCCATCGTGCAGGCCCTTAAAGAATGGAGGCACTTGCTCGAGGGCTCGGTGGTTCCGGTTCTCATCCTGACGGACCACAAGAATCTGACCTACCTCTCTGAGGCCAAGAGATTGACACCACGTCAGGCCAGATGGGCTCTGTTCTTGTCACGTTTTAATTACGTGGTCTCCTACCTACCCGGCTCCAAGAACATCAGAGCGGATGCCTTATCACGGCAGTACTCCGAGCTGTCCGGGGAGGAGTCGATTCCGACTACGGTCATACCCCCGAATCAGATCCTGGCCGCTATTCGCACCAGCCTGACTTCTCCTCTGGGTGAGCAGATTTTGGCGGCTCAATCTGGTGCTCCCTCTGGGAGACCCAACGGCAGATGTTTTGTGCCTGAGGAGTTGCGCACTCGGTTGTTGCGAACCTACCATAACTCCAAGGCCGTGGGGCACCCTGGAAAGAATCAGCTGTCCTGGGCGGTTTCACGTCTGTTCTGGTGGCCTTCTCTACGTTCCGACATCGCCGCATATGTAGCGGCATGCTCCGTTTGTGCCCAGAGTAAGTCCCCTCGGCACCTTCCGTTGGGCCTTTTGCAACCCATAGCCACCGGGGAGCGTCCATGGTCACACCTGGGGATGGATTTCATTGTGGACCTCCCTGCATCCCGAGGCCATACGGTCATTCTCATGATTGTGGATCGGTTTTCCAAAATGTGCCACTGTGTTCCTCTCAAGAAGTTACCCTCTGCACAAGAGTTGGCCTCGATTTTTGCCAGGGAGGTCTTCCGGTTGCACGGTTTGCCCAAGGAGATTGTGTCGGATCGGGGGAGTCAGTTTGTGTCCAGGTTCTGGCGCGCCTTTTGCTCCCAGTTGGGGATTCATCTCTCTTTCTCCTCGGCCTATCACCCTCAGTCCAATGGGGCCGCAGAACGATCCAATCAGGCCTTGGAGCAATTCCTTCGTTGCTATGTCTCCGATCACCAAGACAATTGGGTTGACCTCCTGCCTTGGGCTGAGTTTGCCAGGAACACGGCGGTGAACTCTTCCTCTGGGACGTCTCCCTTCATGGCCAATTATGGGTTCCAACCTGCCGTGTTACCGGAGGTATTCTCTCCCCAGGATATTCCGGCTGTGGAGGATCACCTTTCCGTCCTACGTGCTTCTTGGGTACAGATCCAGAGGTCCCTTGAGGTCTCTGCGCAGCGCCAGAAACTCCAGGCTGATCGCAGACGAGCGCCCGCTCCTTCCTACCAGGTCGGAGACCGCGTATGGTTGTCCACCCGCAACCTCAACCTTCGAGTGCCCACTCCCAAGCTGGCGCCTCGCTTTGTTGGTCCCTTCCGAGTGCTTCGCAGGGTAAACCCGGTAGCCTATGCCCTTGCGCTTCCTCCTGGCATGCGGATCTCCAACGTGTTTCATGTCTCCCTGTTGAAGCCACTGGTGTGTAATCGTTTCACTTCCTCGATTCCTCGGCCTCGTCCGGTCCAAGTGGGCAATCGTGAGGAGTATGAGGTGAGCAATATCCTGGACTCACGCCTGGTCCGCGGCCGGCTGCAGTTTTTGGTCCATTGGCGTGGTTATGGTCCAGAGGAGCGTTCCTGGGTTCCCTCCGCAGATGTCCATGCTCCTGTCTTGCTCCGAGCCTTCCACGCACGCTTCCCTCAGAAACCGTTCCTTACTCCGCGGAGGAGGGGCCCTTGAGGGGGAGGTACTGTCATGGTCTTACCTCCTTGCTGTTCCTTTCGTTTGACATGTGCTGGCGGCCATCTTGGTTTCTGGGTTTTCTTGTAGCCTCCCACCCTGCGGCTCCTCCTTCCCACTGGGAGGAGCTGGATGCCTAGCTCATATATATAGGAGGTCTGTGGCTTCAGTTCCTTGCTTGGTCCTCCTGTGTTCACATGCTTCCAAGACTGCTGCTGCTTCTGGTTCCTGATCCTGGCCTCGTCTGACTACCCCGTTGGTTCCTGATTCCGGCTTCGTCTGACTACCCCGTTGGTTCCTGATTCCGGCTTCGTCTGACTACCCCGTTGGTTCCTGTTCCTGGCTTCGTCTGACTACCCTTCTGGTTCCTGACCTCTGTCTCCGCAAGACCCTGCTTCGGTTTAGCCATCCGTTCGGACTTTGCTTACGGCTTGCTCTTCAATAAAACCTTCTTATTTTCCACTTATTCCTTGTTGTACGTCTGGTTCATGGTTCCATGACAGCTACCCAAAGTTGAATGAACCTCTCCTCTGTCTGGGTGCCAGGGCCTAAATATATGCCAATGGATTGTTGCAGTGGTGGCTGACGTGAAGCCTGATTCTCTGCTATGACATGCAGACTAATTCTCTGCTGACATGAAGCCAGATCCTCTGTTACGGGACCTCTCTCCTCTGCCTGGGTGCTGGGCCTAAATATCTGACAATGGACTGTTGCAGTGGTGGCTGACGTGAAGCCTCATTCTCTGCTATGATATGAAGACTGATTCTCTGCTGACATGAAGACACATTCTCTGTTACGGGACCTCTCTCCTCTGCCTGGGTGCCGGGGCCTAAATATCTGACAATGGACTGTTGCAGTGGTGGCTGACGTGAAGCCTGATTTTCTGCTATGACATGCAGACTGATTCTCTGCTGACATGAAGCCAGATTGTCTGTTACGGGACCTCTCTCCTCTGCCTGGGTGCTGGGCCTAAATATATGCCAATGGACTGTTGCAGTGGTGGCTGACGTGAAGCCTCATTCTCTGCTATGACATGCAGACTAATTCTCTGCTGACATGAAGCCAGATCCTCTGTTACGGGACCTCTCTCCTCTGCCTGGGTGCTGGGCCTAAATATCTGACAATGGACTGTTGCAGTGGTGGGTGACGTGAAGCCTGATTCTCTGCTATGACATGCAGACTGATTCTCTGCTGACATGAAGCCAGATTCTCTGTTACGGGACCTCTCTCCTCTGCCTGTGTGCTGGGCCTAAATATATGCCAATGGACTGTTGCAGTGGTGGCTGACGTGAAGCCTCATTCTCTGCTATGATATGAAGACTGATTCTCTGCTGACATAAAGACAGATTCTCTGTTACGGGACCTCTCTCCTCTGCCTGGGTGCCGGGGCCTAAATATCTGAGAATGGACTGTTCCAGTGGTGGGTGACGGGAAGCCAGATTCTCTGCTATGGGACCTCTCTCCAATTGATTTTGGTTAATTTTTATTTATTTAATTTTAATTTTAATTCATTTCCCTATCCACATTTGTTTGCAGGGGATTTACCTACATGTTGCTGCCTTTTGCAGCCCTCTAGCCCTTTCCTGGGCTGTTTTACAGCCGTTTTAGTGCCGAAAAGTTCGGGTCCCCATTGACTTCAATGGGGTTCGGGTTCGGGACGAAGTTCGGATCGGGTTCGGATCCCGAACCCGAACATTTCCGGGAAGTTCGGCCGCACTTCTCGAACCCGAACATCCAGGTGTTCGCTCAACTCTAATAAGCACACATATGTGTGAATGAGAAACTAATGATACATACAAAATATATAAGTAAGTGGACAAGTCGGTTGCGTGGGAAGTATGTTCTGGCAATCTACCTTGCATATATATGCAACAGTCTACGCATATACCGAATGTCATCAGTTAAAATGTATGCACTTTATGTTAGTATTTTAATGTACCTGCACAGACTGATAACATCGAAATATCACACTATTGGAGACATTTGTAAAAGTAATTTTAGATGTAATTAAAATCACGGATTGTATATACATACAAAAATATTCACCTTATAGAAAATAAGATATAGCTATGAGAACTTAGTACTGTAGATGCACATGACACTTTAATGTTTATGATAAAAGACTTGGTATTGAATAGTTAAGCATTCGCCCATATATATATATATATATATATATATATGTAGAAATGGACAGCACATCCAGTAGAGAAATATATTCAAAAATATTTATTCAGCCACAGTGGCACAAGAGGCGACGTTTCGGCTCAAAAGCATAAAGACATAAGTGAAACATATCATATAAATAGGTGACATGATTAGGGGGTGGAGTAAAACAATTCATGAAAATAATGTGATAAAAAAGAGTTTGCAAACATAATTACAATAATTCATACAACCATATAGATATTGCAGATGATCATACACCACTAAATGTGATACATAATCGAACAATAATACAGTGGGATAACATAATGTGCATATAAGTGTAAATGCCGCCGATTGCCATCAGCTGTTACATATCAGCATAAATATATTAATTTAATCAATTTTTAAAAAAGAAGGAAATGAGAGGAGCACCAGATGGGAGGGGTGACATACCGCATGTAGACCACGTACTTCCCCAAGTCCGCCATAGCCAAACCTTGGCGTCTATCGCTGAGCAATGCGCAAGCGTCAGGATGCGTCTCGGCAGAATGACGTCATGCTACGTTCACGTAGTTCTGAGCGGCGCATCTGAAGACCACATCAGTCCTCCGGTGCGCATGCCCACATGAGGTCTAGTATGGAAGCGCCATTTTAGAAGCTGGCAGTGTAGTCCCAAAGTAGAAAACTATTATAATTTATTATAAATCAGGCTCATATGAGGCGAAAAAGGGAGACGGGTGCCCCTGTCAGGGGGCTCCAGTATCCATATGTTGGGCAAGCAATATAAACATGATCGGCATTGTCATGTCAATCGTGTGTACCAATGCCGCCCCAATCACACCTCCTTCTAACGCCTATGAGAGAGGGATTCTCCTCACAACTATGCGGTCAACACATGCATTATCCAAAACTCTATCGAGACACAGCCTAAAACCAGACCATCGTAAAAAAATTAATCAGCTATAGTAAGGCGGACATTTGGGTACGGTGTCATCCAGTACGGTAGATCAGCTCCACATCCTTTTTGTTCCTCTTCATATATACCATCATATCATCTATAGAAACAGATGAAAAAATACATGAAAAAAGACAGATTAGAGACATGAGTTAAAACATGTTGAAACACTTATGTCTAACAAACACCACCGACCCCAAGGAAAGAAGACTAGATAGACAGACATACAGGGACATTTAAAAGGCAAACCACCTCTTTATGTATAAACCCCTAGATTGTAATCTACATTGAGACCGTGGGGTCTCAAAGTGTTAAGTGTATATATCCAAAAAAGTTCTTTCTTTTTTAATAACAGGTTTCTATTACCCCCTCGTCGAGGCTGTGGGATATGATCAATAATCCAACATTGAAGTTGGCTTTCAGAGTGGTTTTTCTCAACAAAATGTTTTGGAATAGGTAGATCCTTCCGTTTTTTCCTAATTGTGGAACGGTGATTATTTAGCCGTGTTTTAAGGTCAGTAGATGTTTCGCCTACATATAAGAGTTTACAAGGGCAACTCAAGACATAAACGACAAAATTGGAATTACAAGTAAGGTAAAAAGAAATAGGGTATCCTACTTTCGTAGTTGGGTGTATAAATACCTTACTTTTACAGATATGTTTGCAGTTGACACAGCTGAGACAAGGGAAACATCCCATGTTTGGTGCTGCCACATTTTTCCATTTTTATATATATATATATAGGCGATTAGATATATCCGCCCATGGACATATGAGTATGTGATAAGAAATATGCACTTTATTCTATGCACTTGACACTTTGTAGATGGATTTGGAACGGTGAATTTGGATATAGACTTGCGGATATATGACACATGTGTGAAATGAGATATATGATTGACCTATATGATTGCATGTTTACATGAGGAGTTGTACGTACATTGCATGTATCATGTATGTGTTGAAATGATCTCTATGTGAACGTATATCCGTAAATCCTATATGATGTCAACCCTATGCACTTGACACTTTTTGGATAAATCTGGAATGATGAATTTGGACATGGATTGGTAGATATGCAATACGTGTATGAGATGTGGTGTGCGATTTACCTACATGACTGCATATTTGATAGACATATATGCATGTATGTGATTTGCCCAGCCATATATGCATGTATATTCTATCTCCATACAATGAGTTGCAAATGCATCTCGGGTATCATGCACACGTTAAAATGATCTCCATGTAGTCATGTATTTGTGAATCCTACACCATATCTCATTATATGAAATAAATATTGGAATAGATATGGCATTGGCAAAATGCAGATGTAGCATTATAACATGAGAATATATGTAAATGCATTGAAATCAGGTGTAAATACTGGGAATGTGACACGGATAGAATATTGATACGGCACAATAATATGTGAGCATATATGAAGTAAAATAGAAGCGATCTGAACTCTCCGATGCCCAAATATCCAGTGACAATATATGCTGTTCTTTAAGCCATTCCGACCCCACTACTAATATCACTATTACATTAGGGCATCGCAGATCGCAGATAGGAGAACTTGCGCCGTCCCGTCAGGCGTGATCCTTGTGACGTCAGACGCATTCTGCCCTCACTTGGACCGCGCAGACGGAAGGGCGGAAGTCCCTTGAACATCCGTGACTGACGATCTTGCGATGCGCCGCTAAGGAAATCAATAGCTAGAGACAGCTTGTATAAGTACATGCTGACCTAGACATTTCATATACTGAGTCTCACACGATAATTGTGGAATATTGAATGATCTGCCATCTGTGATCACGGTGTTAATTGTGGACTGTTCTCTGCATGGTCTCTACATTTATGTATTTCTGTCTATGTTTTTATGTCAAAATAAAGATTACATTTTATTGGGTATTAATCAGTACCAGTTCTCTTTTGTTGGTATATATATTAAGGAGGTACACCCTTGCTTACATACAAGGCTGTGTCGATCCAGTTGAATACTAAATCAAGGAAACAATGACTGGAGATCACGAATTCTCGAATTTGCAAATTTATGGCGAATATTCGGCCAAAATTTTGCGAAATATGGCAAATTCGAATATTGCCTATGCCGCTCATCACTATTGAACACTATTCGAGAATACGAATATATAGCACTATATTCTAAATATTTGTGGATTCTCGAAGTGGCGATATTTGCGATTAAAATTTGCGATTCGAATTTGGAGAATTGTTCGATGCTTGTCAGAACATGCCACTGTCTTTTTCTCTACAAAACCATGTGAGTTTTTAAAGTTTTTTTTTCTACTGATGACTTATTCTCAGGATAGGTCATCAGTTTCTGATCAGTGGGGGGCTGACACCCAGGACCCCCGCCAATTAGCTGTTTGAGAAGGCACCAGCGCTCCTGTGAGTGCCACAGCCTTCTCTCTGCTTTTCCAAGGCCAGTGACAACACATTCATCGAGGAGCAGCTAAGCCTCATAGAAGCGAATGGGGCTGAGCTGCAATACCAAGTTCGGTCACTATACAATGTACGGCGCTGTGCTTGGTAAGCTACAAGAAGGCACCTGTGCTTTTTATACTGGTTTGGTAGTGTGAAATGTAACTTAAATAGTAATAATCATCCATTATGGGTCCTAAGTTGGTGTATGTCTCTTTGATAAGAAGATTAGTGCGGCACGCTGTTCAAAGTTCTCTGTCAACTCTTTAGAAACTGCTGACAGAGGCTTAGAACAGAGTCAGTGGCGTGAGAATGGCTTTGGGGGGTTGTAGAAGAAAGAACGGAGAGCGGCGCTCATCAGTGGGACCACTGGACAAGGTAATGTATATACAGGCCGGTGCGGCTCACCTGCAGCAGATTGCGGAATCTGGATTGGCGGCGGTGCAACCAGGTAAGTTCCAGATGTTAAATTGTGGAATAAATACGTTTATTGAGTATATCTCTTAATAGGTGACACAATTTCGGGGCCAAACCTGACCGAGGTCAAGTTACATACTATAAGTGCATATATTTAAAGGAAAAGGGGCAGGAAACAGAATGGGGGGGGGGGGGGGGGTTACAGGAATAATTGAATGAATAGATGTTAGATAAATAATTCATTCTATACATACATAATCACATAGATACAGCTGTTAGGCTGCCCTGGTAAACAGCTTCATTAAATGAATGTTAAAAATGCACATAAAGAACATAAAGATGATTATAATAAAAATGAAATGAAGAAATGGAGACAAAACCATAATTAGTCGTGTTAGGAGGAATACGGTCCCTATATTGGTCCTTACTGCTGTCCGTGTACTAAGAAAGGCCACTAGAGGGCAGACAGTCCTGCCAAAAAAGGAATGGGACATACCTGTATATAAATTGAATGAACTGTAAAATAGACTATGAGGTTTATTATTATGCATATTATATAATCATTTTGGGTTAGCTCCTTCAAACCGTTGGGGCTGATGGTGTCCAATTTATATATCCAAAAAACCTCCCTGACTCAAATCTATTATAGATGTGTGTTGGAATGTGGTCAATAGGTATAACATTAAACAAGCTGGGTTATTTTTATGACCCTGCAAGGCCTAGACCAGGGGTACTCAGCTGGCGGACCGCGGTCTAGGGGGTGCCAGAGCCTAGAAGCGATGAGTGCTTCCATCAATACAGATAGAAGTGCTTATTGCTGGAGCGCTGGGAGCTGCGGTTCTGTCACTCACCGCTCAGCTCCCCACGCTCCTCCCCTACTTCAGGACGGCGGCCGACAGAATGGTGAAGCAGGAAGACTTCTCTGTGTTCCACCATTCAGCCTGCAGGCACAGATCGCGCTGCCGGCCTGTGTGGGCGGAGCCTGCAGTCCGGAAATCTGCATAAGCTCCACCCACATAGTGCTGCAGAGCGATCTGTGTCTGCAGGGGAGAAAGGACTGTAAGCTTCAGGAACGGGAAAAGGTCAGTAGGTACAGTGTTTTTTTAGGTTTTTTTTAAAACAGAGGGGGCAAAATGGGCATTTGTACTCTGGAGGGGGCACATTGGGCATTTCTACTCTGAAAGGGGACCCAATGAGCATAGCTAATGTGAAGGCGCACAATGGGAATTTCTACTATGGAGGGGGCACAGTTCACAGAGGACATTACTACTGTGAAGGGGGCACAATGGGCATTACTAGCACAGATGGCATTACTACAATTAAGGGAATACAATGGGGTTTTCTACTATGGAGGTGGCACAGAGGGCATTATTATTGTGAAGAGGACACAATGGGCATTACTACTATTAATATTAAGAGGGCACAATGGGCATTATTACTATTAAGGTGCACAATGGGCATTATTACTGTGAAGGAGGCACAATGGGGATTATTACTTTGAAGGGGAGATGATGGGGATTATTACTGTGAAGGGGGCACAAAGAGGGCATTAAAACTGTGAAGGGGCACTTAAAGTATTCATACTCTGTGGGGAGGAACTAAGGAGGCATCGCATACTGTCTGAGGGGCATTAAAGGGGCATCATTATTGTTGGGGGGCACTGAAAGGACATCCTTACTGTTTGGTTGGCAGAAAGGAGATTAGGGGGGCTTGGAGGTGTGGACTATTGTAAAAAATAATAATAATAATGCAGCGCTACACGCCAATGGTAACATAGTTACATAGTTTATAAGGCCGAAAAAAGACATCTGTCCCTTCAGTTCGGCCCGTTATCCTGCAAGTTGATCCAGAGGAAGGCAAAAAAAATAAAATAATAAAACCTGTGAGGTAGAAGCCAATTTTCCCCACTTAACCCATAGGATACTAGCGCCATACATGTATGGCGCTGATATCCGTGTCTGAAATCCCAGCGCCGTAGAGCTGACCGCAGCACGTGCAATGTTCACGCGGGGATCGGGGTTGCCATCAGGTCCCTGCGCTGCTGTGACAGGGGCCCGATGGCTGCCTTTCGGGAGAGCCTGTGAGATCCACCCCCCTGGCTGTAAGTGTATTACACTGGTATTACACTTACAGCCAATGCATTGCAATACAGAAGTATCGTATTGCATTGCAAAGGGAATCAGACCCCCAAAAGTTGAAGTCCCAGAGTGGTTTCAAGTAAAAAAAAAAAAAAAGCTTAATTTTCCAATGATAAAGTAAAAAATTGTTAAAATAGTGAAAAAAAGAAAAGTAGACATATTAGGTATCGCCGCGTCAATATCGACTGGCTCCACAAAAACACATGACCTAACCCCTCAGGTGAACACCGTAAAAACTCTTTTTATAAAAACTGGGCTAAAGAAACAATTTTTGGGTCACTTTACATCACTAAAAGTGCAACACCAAAATGAGCCCCTACCTAAGAAAACTGCTCAAAACCTTCGGGTGAACACTGTAAAAAAATATAAATAAAAACGCTGTCAAAAAAGCAATTTTTTTGTCACCTTACATCACAAAAAGTGTAATAGCAAGCGATCAAAAAGTCATTGGCACCCCAAAATAGTTAGGCAGGTGCATAAATTTGGGCACTGTTGTCATTTTATTGATTCCAAAACCTTTAGAACTAATTATTGGAACTCAAATTGGCTTGGTAAGCTCAGTGACCCCTGACCTACATACACAGGTGAATCCAATTATGAGAAAGAGTATTTAAGGGGGTCAATTGTAAGTTTCCCTCCTCTTTTAATTTTCTCTGAAGAGTAGCAACATGGGGGTCTCCAAACAACTCTCAAATGACCTGAAGGCAAAGATTGTTCCCCATCATGGTTTAGGGCAGGGGTGCACAACGTTTCCTGCTTGGGGGCCACATTGCCAGACTGAACCAATGACGAGGGACGAAATTAAAATTTAAAGGTGTATTAACAACTGAAATTTTGAACTTATGGCATATTGAACACACATTATATACCATTAATGTCTAGTTACACTTCCAGGACTCCCATCTAATGGGAGAAATACATGAAAATTACATGTAAGCAGCCACAAGACATAGGCATACATGTCTGTTACCAGATGGTTGGGGGCCGCACAGAATGGTATCAAGGGCCGCATGTGGCCCCTGAGCCGCAGGTTGTGCACCCCTGGTTTAGGGGAAGGATACAGAAAGCTGTCTCAGAGATTTCCACCGTCTGTTTCCACAGTTAGGAACATATTGAGGAAACGGAAGACCACAGGCTCAGTTCAAGTTAAGGCTCGAAGTGGCAGACCAAGAAAAATCTCGGATAGACAGAAGCGACGCATGGTGATAACAGTCAGAGTCAACCCACAGACCAGCACCAAAGACCTACAACATCATCTTGCTGCAGATGGAGTCACTGTGCATCGTTTAACCATTCGGCGCACTTTACACAAGGAGATGCTGTATGCGAGAGTGATGCAGAGGAAGCCTTTTCTCCGCCCACAGCACAAAAAGTGCCGCTTGAGGTGGGCTAAAGCACATTTGGACAAGCCAGCTTCATTTTGGAATAAGGTGCTGTGGACTGATGAAACTAAAATTGAGTTATTTGGCCATAACAAGGGGCGTTATGCATGGAGGAAAAAGAACACAGCATTCCAAGAAAAACACCTGCTACCTACAGTAAAATATGGTGGTGGTTCCATCATGCTGTGGGGCTGTGTGGCCATTGCAGGGACTGGGAATCTTGTCAAAGTTGAGGGACGCATAGATTCCACTGAGTATCAGCAGATTCTGGAGACCAATGTCCAGGAATCAGTGACAAAGCTGAAGCTGCGCCGGGGCTGGATCTTTCAACAACACAACGACCCTAAACACTGCTCAAAATCCACTAAGGCATTTATGCAGAGGAACAAGAACAACGTTCTGGAATGGCCATCTCAGTCCCCAGACCTGAATATAATTGAAAATCTGTGGTGTGACTTAAAGAGAGCTGTCCATGCTCAGAAGCCATCAAACCTGAATGAACTAAAGATGTTTTGTAAAGAGGAATGGTCCAAAATACCTTCAACCAGAATCCAGACTCTCATTGGAACCTACAGGAAGCGTTTAGAGGCTGTAATTTCTGCAAAAGGAGGATCTACTAAATATTGATTTCATTTCTTTTTTGTGGTGCCCAAAGTTATGCACCTGTCTAATTTTGTTTAAACAATTATAGCACACTTTCTGTAAATCCAATAAACTTCATTTCACTTCTCAAATATCACTGTGTGTGTCTCCTATATGATATATTTAACTGACATTTTTTATCG
This sequence comes from Bufo gargarizans, assembly GCF_014858855.1. NCBI lineage: Eukaryota > Metazoa > Chordata > Amphibia > Anura > Bufonidae > Bufo > Bufo gargarizans. The sequence continues at coordinate 719,781,423 of NC_058081.1, read as the reverse complement.
TAACAACCAACGATTTATACAGGAAAATCATGACGATTAACAAGGTTGCCTAAACTTTCGCATCCCACTGTAATTGTGTAAAACTTATATAAATAAATAAAAAAAAGTATACATATTAGGTATCGCCACGTCCGTAAGAACCTGCTGTATGAAAATATCACATGAATTAACCCCTCAGGTGAACACCGTAAATAAATAAAAAATGTCATTTTTTTGTCACCTTACATCATAAAAAGTGTAATAGCAAGTATTCAAAAAGTCATACACACCCTAAAATAGCACTAATCAAACCGTCATCTCTCATACCCCAAAAACTTAGCCCCTACATAAGACAGTCACTCAAAAAAAAAAAAAAAAAAAACTTTATTATTAGAGTTGAACTTTAAAGTTCGGGCTCGTACCGAACTTTGGGTCTTTCGGCAACCGGACCCGAACCCAAACATTTACGTAAAAGTTCGGGTTCGGGTTGGGTGTTCTGCGATTTTTATTGCGCTTTTTGAAAGGCTGCACAGCAGCCAATCAACAAGCGTCATACTACTTGCCCCAAAATGCCATTACAGCCATGCCTACTATTGGCATGGCTGTGATTGGCCAACTTCAGCATGTGACCCAGCCTCTATTTAAGCTGGAGTCATGTAACGCCGCCCGTCACTCTGCTCGGATTAGTGTAGGGAGAGGATGCAGCTGCTGTGAGGGAGAGATCAGGGAGCGATCTTATCAAGAACTGGTTTATGTACTCAGCGATCTACAGAAAAAATGTTCTGTGGGTGCAGTGCACAATTTTTTTAAGCCTGCCCTGAGCCAACTACTGCTGAAAATGAACTTTTTTTTTCTTCAGTTAGTCAATAACAATACCTGATCGACAGCCATTTTATGCAACGATAGTGCACCAGAACAGGCTATCTGCAAGTCTGCAAGTCTAGAAATACAGCTTTGGCATACTGGGGTGAAAAAACCCTCTGATATACTGCACATCTGTGAATACACGTGCATAAGTTACTGTCACATTTAGGCCATAAATATGGCTTTTTGGTTACTGGGGTGAAAAAACTCTCTAATATACTGCACATCTGGGATTACACGTGCATCAGTCACTGTCACATTTAGAACAGAAATACAGCTTTTTGTTTACTGGGGTGAAAAAACCCTACAATATACTGCACAACTGGGATAAGACGTGCATAAGTGAGTGTCACATTTAGGCCACAAATACCACTGTCATATAGAGTTAAAAAAAAATAATAGAGTCAATACCCGTTAATTATTTTTAACATACTTAACTACTTTTTACTTTGCTTTGTGAACGCTAACTATGAGGTAAACATCTAATAACGGACGCGGTAATGGTCGTGGTGTTGGTGTTGGTAGAGCCTCTGGTGCAGGGAGAGGACGTGGCCGTTCTGCCACAGCTACACGTCCTACTGAACCTACTACCTCAGGTCCCAGTAGCCGCCAGAATCTACAGCGATATTTGGTCGGGCCTAATGCCGTTCTAAGGATGGTAAGGCCTGAGCAAGTACAGGCGCCAGTCAATTGGGTGGCCGACAGTGGATCCAGCACGTTCACATTATCTCCCACCCAGTCTTCTGCAGAAAGCGCACAGGTGGCGCCGGAAACTCATGCCCATCAGTTTGTCACATCACCCCCGTGCATATCGGGGAACCTGTGTGAGCCTCAAGTCATGCAGCAGTCTCTTATGCTGTTTGAAGACTCTGCTGGCAGGGTTTCCCAAGGGCATCCACCTAGCCCTTCCCCAGGGGTGGAAGACATAGAATGCACTGACGCACAACCACTTATGTTTCCTGATGAGGACATGGGAATACCACCTCAGCACGTCTCTGATGATGACGAAACACAGGTGTCAACTGCTGCGTCTTTCTGCAGACCGAAAAGGAGGTCAGGGAGGAAGGCTGGGTGGAAGATGATGCAGGGGATGATGAGGTCCTAGACCCCACAGAGTTCGGAGGAAGAGGCAGTGGTGAGACCGAGCCTACATTGTAGCAAAAGCGGGAACAGGGTGAAAAAGCAGAGCAGCCGTCGCCAAAACAGTTTGCCTGCTACTGGCCACCGTCAACAGGGACCAAGCACACCAAAGGCAGCTTCAAGGAGTTCCCTCGCATGGCACTTCTTTACACAATGTGCTGACGACATGACGCGAGTGGCACGCTGTACCATCAGAGCCTGAAGCGAGGCATTAACATTCTGAACCTTAGCACAACCTGCATGACCAGACATCTACATGCGAGACACGGGCTGCAGTGGAGTAAGCACCTTAAAAAACAAGAAAGTGCTCAGGTCCCTCCTGCTCCCTCTTCTGCTGCTGCCTCGGCCTCTTCCTCCGCCTCTGGAGGAACATTGGCACCTGCCGCCCAGCAAACAGAGGATGTGCCACCAACAACACCACCTCCGTCACCAAGAATCTCCACCATGTCACACAGTAGCGTTCAGCTCTCCATCTAACAAACCTTTGAGAGAAAGCGTAAATTCCCACCTAGCCACCCTCGATCCCTTGCCCTGAATGCCAGCATTTCTAAACTGCTGGCCTTTGAAATGTTGTCATTCAGGCTGGTGGATACGGACAGCTTCAAACAGCTCATGTTGCTTGCTGTCCCACAGTACGTCGTTCCCAGCCGCCACTACTTCTCCAGGAGAGTCATGCCCTCCCTGCACAACCAAGTATCGGATAAAATCAAGTGTGCACTGCGCAACGCCATCTGTGGCAAGGTCCACCTAACCACAGATACGTGGACCAGTAAGCATGGCCAGGGACGCTATATGTCCCTAACTGCACACTGGGTAAATGTAGTGGCAGCTGGGCCCTAGGCGGAGAGCTGTTTGGCGCAGGTCCTTCCGTCGCCAAGGATCACAGGGCATCATTCTTTCCCTCCCGTTGCCTCCTCTTCCTACTCAGCTTCCTCCTCCTCTTCTACCACCTCCTCATCCGGTCAGCGACAGACCTTCACCACCAACTTAAGCACAGCCAGGGGTAAACTTCAGCAGGCCATTCTGAAACTGTGTTTTGGGGACAGCCCCACACCGCACAGGAGTTGTGGTGGGGTATAGAACAACAGACCGACGAGTGGTTGCTGCCAGTGGACCTCAAGCCCAGCCTGGTGGTGTGCAATAATGGACGAAATCTCGTTGCAGCTCTGGGACTAGCCGGTTTGACGCACATCCCTTGCCTGGCGCATGTGCTGAATTTGGTGGTGCAGAAATCCATTCACAACATCACAACTACCCCAACATGTCTGTGCGCGCTTCCGGCGTTCTCATCCTGCCGCCGCTCGGCTGTCTGCTCTACAGCGTAACTTCGGCCTTCCCGCTCACCGCCTCATATGCGACGTGCCCACCAGGTGGAACTCCACCTTGCACATGCTGAAGAGACTGTGCGAGCAGCAGCAGGCCATAGTGGAGTTTCAGCTGCAGCACGCACAAGTGAGTCCCACTGCAGAACAGCACCACTTCACCACCAATGACTGGGCCTCCATGCAAGACCTGTGTGCCCTGTTGCGCTGTTTCGAGGACTCCACCAACATTGCCAGTGGTGATGACGCCGTTATCAGCGTTACAATACCACTTCTATGTCTCCTTGAGAAAACACTTAGGGCGATGAAGGGAGAGGATGTGGCCCAGGATGAGAAGGAGGAAAAGAGGTCATCTCTAACACTTTCAGGCCAGTCTTTTAGAAGTGGCTCAGAAAGAGGATTTTTGCAACAGCAGAGGCAAGGTACAAATTTGGCCAGCCAGGGCCTACTACTGGAGGATGAGGAGGATGGGGATGAAGCAAGTTCACAGCAGGGTGGTATACAACGCAGCTCGGGCCCATCACTGGTGTGTGGCTGGGGGGATACGCCTCCCACAGAGGACAGCTTGTCCTTACCTCTGGCACACATGAGCGACTACATGCTGCAGTGCCTGCACAACGACTGCAGAGTTGCCCACAATTTAACGTGTGCTGACTACTGGGTGGCCACCCTTCTGGATCCCCGGTACAAAGACAATGTGCTGTCCTTAATTCCCTCACTAGAGCGCAGGCTGGTAGACGCGCTCCCGAGAGCATTCCCGACTGACGAAGGGATCAAGTGGAAGGCGAAGGCAGGGGAGGAGGAAGAGGTCGCCAACGCAGCTGTGTCAGCGCCAGCATCTCAGAAGGCAGGGTTAGCATGGCCGACATGTGGAAAAGCTTTGTCACCTCGCCGCAACAACCGGCCCCAACTGCTGATATGGAGCGTGTTAGCAGGAGGCAGCATTTGAAAAACATGGTGGAACAGTACCTGTGCACACGACTACATGTACTGACTGATGGTTCTGCCCCATTCAACTTCTGGGTCTCCAAATTGTCCACATGGCCAGAGTTTGCCCTGTATGCCTTGGAGGTGCTGGTCTGCCCTGCAGCCAGTGTACTCTCTGACTGTGTATTTAGCACGGCAGGAGGCGTCATTACAGACAGACGCAGCCGCCTGTCCACAGCCAACATGGACAAGCTCACATTCATTAAAATAAACCAGGATTGGATCCCACAAGACTTGGCTGTACCTTGTGCAGAATAGACATTTATACCACCATCAAACATACATTCTTGTACTCAAGTCAAGTGCAATGATTCTTTGTTTTCTTTTTCTTTATTTGTCCCAATATTTTGGGGGCTACCTACCCCAATAAAAAAAAATATATAAAAATTGTTGGCTACCTCCTCCTCCTCCATTGCCTCCTCCACCTACAACACCACATTCACCGCCTCCTCAACCTCCGACTCCATATCCACCTCCTTCTCTGAGTTGCAGGTTAATAATTTGTAATTTTTAGTTATTTTATTTCATTTTATGTTATTTCCCTATCCACATTTGTTTGCAGAGCAGTTGCCATGCTCTTAAGCACATTTTACTGCCTTTTACATCCCTCTAGCCTTTTCAAGGTATATATTAGAGCCATTTTAATAAAAAAAAATGCAAATTTTAGTGCCCTAAATTAAAAAAAAATTTTACCATTGACATTTTACCATTTTTGGCATATACAAACCCCCGCTGTGCCTGGGTGACAGGGGCCTAAATCTCTCAAAATCCTCTGTTCTATTGCTGGGTGACATGAACCCCCTTTTGCCGTGAATGAACCCCTGCTCTGCATTGCTGACAGGGAACTAAATTTAGTGAAAACATCTGTTACTGATTGGAAGATGCGCGACTACAAGCGCACGCTGCTGATAGCATTCCCACCTGACAGCGGGGGCACAGTGGAAGCACAAGGCGAAGGCAGAGGAAGAGGTAACAAACGCAACCGGGGCACCGCCAGCACCTGAGAAGGCAGGGTTAGCATGGTCCAAATGTGGAAAAGCTTTGTCAGCCTTGGAGGAGCTGACCTGCCCTGCAGCCAGTGTATAGTGTGAACGTGTGTTTAGCACGGCAGAGAGCATTATCACAGGCCGCAGCCAATGTGGACAAGCTTACGTTTATTTAAATGAACCAGGCATGGATCCCACAGGACTTGTCCGTACCTTGTGCAGAATAGACATTTATACCACCATCAACCATCCATTCTTGTACTCAAGTCCACCGCCTCCTCAGCCTCCTACTCCTAGATCCAGATTGTTATTTTTAATTTTTTTGTATTTTATGTTATTTTAAGTCATTTCTCTATCCACATTTGTTTGCAGAGCACTTGCCATGCTCTTAAGCACATTTTAATGCCTTTTGCAGCCCTCTAGCCCTTTCCAGGACTATTTTAGAGCCATTTTAGTGCCCAAAAGTTCAGGCTTGACTTCAATGGGGTTCGGGTCCGGGGTCAAGTTCGGGTCCCGAACCCGAACATTTTTTTCAAGTTCGGACGAACCTGCCGAACCCAAACATCCAGGTGTCCGCTCAACTCTATCTATAACCTGATCTGTAAGATAATATATGAAGTGGAAGACGCTGATATTAAACCTGACCTGTTGCTGCCATGGCAGAGAGGAACCACACATATCTCCAGGAATACATGGCTGATGAAAGATGTCTTCTGCTGCATCCTCAGGGTTTTATAGCAGATTATTTCACTTCTCATGTTGATCTATTCCCTATAAATGCAATTTTCAGCTCCTTCTTCTTCGCAACAATACAAAATACAACCCCACAGTATCCAGTCATGATTAGGCTTCAGTACCCCCAGGGTAAAATACTCTGCAGGTCTTGATCTATATTTACATGCTTTGTAATTGGTGGAGTGATGTGTTGGAGCCCCAGGCACCTTGTACCCAGTGACATGACTCTTACTTCTCTACAGCTCAGAATATTTTACATTTCTCCTCTGGAAATAAGTGCTGAACCACAATGCAGGATTAAAGAGAGCTGCTTCCAGTACTGCTCTGAAAAACACAGTATCAGACTTCACAATGCAACCCAGAGAACCTCAAAGGGTTTTCTATTGGGTAGGAACATAGCTGTGGATATAAGGACATCGGTACAATGTGCAGAAGAGCGCTATCAGAAATGAAATAGAATGAAAGATTGATGGGGAGATAATGCGATAGATGGATGGGCAGCCATTAAAATGACAGATAGGTATAGTGGTGGAGTGTCACGGACGGTGTACAGGAAACAAGACAAAGCAACATGCATATATGACTCACTGGATCCAAAGCTAAGGAACCAAAAGGGAGACCCCTGCACAAGACCTGAGACTTTCCCTGACTGCTCAGCCTATGCAAAGATCCCAGAGGTGGATGGTTGCATATCCACGTACCTCGACTATATAACCCCTGAACACCCTACAATAGTGAGGGGACACGACCACCGGCTCCCTACACCAGACACAGAGGGAGTCAGGGTCACCTGGGATCCAGCAAACAGAAAATAACAGATAAATGTTCAGCACTTAACTTTGTAGCAGACTGGAAAACAGGATCAGCATGCACACACACTCCAGGAAGTAGTATAAGCCGCCCAGTAATGCATTATGGGGAGGAATTTAAAGGGAAGCAATCAGTCCAACTACATGACAGCTGAGAGAGGTTAACGAGATGAGGAACTGAACAGCACAACAAAGAAAACTCAAGGAGGAGGTTCTGAAAGGCTTCTGTCAGAGCATCTCAGCTGTCTGGTTGTGACATGGAGTTGGTGAACCCTTCATATGTTTGCATAAATTGAACCTAAAAGACTGCCAGCTGCATGCCACCAAGTTGTGGATATATTTGACAGGAAGGAAGCAGAATCTTTGCCACCCTATCGACCATTTGATTGCCCAACAGACTTGATTCCTCGGACCATAACCCCTCATGGTCGTGTTTATCCACTATCCCCTTCTGAGATGTAAACTATGTCCAAATATTTAAAAGAAAATTTGTAAAGGGGGTTTATCCAAAATGGGTCATCCCCAGCTGGAGCTGGATTCTTCGTCCATGCATCGACTATAGGGGTCTTCTATGACACATCATCAACTATGATGTGTCTTCTAGAGTAGTGTTCCTCAACTCCAGTCCTCAGGGCCCACCTGATGGTCTTTTTTTCAGGATTTCTGTAGTACTGAACAGGTGATATAATCAGTGTCAATGCATCAGGGCTTACCACAGGGATTGATTCTGTGGGATGTTCTCAAATCATGACTGTAAAGTGGGCCCTGAGGACTGGAGTTGAGGAACACTACTCTAGAAGACACATCCACCTTCATGGCTTCCCACGACATAATGAATTTGACAGGTGTCCCACTCACTTCAAGCAATATGTGCAAACTCTTGGATGTATCCTTGGTTGAACCTTTTAGGTCCACACTCACAGCCACACGGGACATAGACACAATGGACATCAGGTCATTTTTTGATGACACATTTCCTTAAAGTGATAATGAGGAACCTCCTCACTGTCCCAGGAGGGTTAGGCCACCTGCACACATTGCAGAATACGTGCAGTTTTTCCGAGCATATTTTTGCACAGAGAATCCAAAGCTTACTACAGAACCAGCAAAGTATATGACATTACACAATCTCATGTATGGAAATTGACCCGTGGAAAGCTGTAGCATATCAATAACGATTGCAGTTTTTAGATGCAGAGTTAACATTTCTCAAAGAAAGGGTGAGATTTGTGGGAAAAGCCCACCACAATTATCAATTGCGTCTTTTGTGCGTTTGGATAGAAAACCTATATGGAAATGAGTGCGGATAATTTTTGCGTTCACCCACATTAGTGTCCAAATTCTGTATGACACAATGTCTGAAGACAACCGGCTATCCCTACCTGCTATACACAGCCCAAATCCTGGAATTTTCTGCTGCGGCAGGAATCTATGTGCAGGCAAAAGGCCTGTCTAAACGTGGATTTTTAAAATTATTTTTCTCAAAAGAATTGATCCAGTTAACGGTGGACCTAACCGATCTCTTCGCCCAACATGGTAATCATGCTCTGCATCTGAAAAGTATGTCCTATAAATTGACTCCTATTTTCCACTAAATGCTGCTATAGGGTCAGAAATCTAATCACACACCTAGGTAAATGGATTGAGAGGCAGTTTCCAAAATGGGGTCACTTATGGTGCTTTTCCATCGTTCTGAGAGCTCAGGGCCTCTTCAAGCATCAGATGGGGTTGTAAATTCAACCCCATATGATGCTTGATGCTGAATTGCACACAACCGTATGTATTTTGCGGTCTGCAAAAAACGACTCCACAAAAAATACGGATGACGACCGTGTGGATTCCTCATTTTGCGGAACAGCTGGCCCCTAATAGAATAGTCCTATACTTGTCCGTAATGCGGACAATAATAGGACATGTTCTATTTATTTTTTTTGCAGAACGGAAATACGGACATACGGAAACTGAATGCACATGGAGTAACTTTCTTTTTTTTTTTTGCGGACCCATTGAAATGAATTGTTCCCTATGCGGCCCGCAAAAAAAAACTGAACGGACACGGAAAGCAAATACGTTCGTGTGCATGAGGCCTTAGACTGCTCCTTCATTTCTAGGCCCTGCCAAGTGTCCAGGAAACAGGAGGAGAGTATTTCTTAACTTGGAAGAAATCACTTAATAAATGTTGAGGTGCTTTTCTTCACTTTCATGCTCTGTGTCTGAAATATGTCCTATAAACGACGCATTTGTGAACAAAAATGAAAACATATTTTATCACTCCTGCTTTCCACATAATGCTGCAAAAAAACGATAAAGTCATAAATCTGAACACGATGCAACAGCACTCGGCACACAGAATATATGGACTAGTACTGTAGCCACAACATAAAATTAATACAAGGTACTTAAATATATTTTGATCAAAATCGTTTTTGCCCACCCACCATGGCAAGGTGATCTCAATCTGGATGGGAACCTACTCCATGATGCCTTACTCTGGCTATTGGCCATTTAACAGGGTAGACAGGCCCCACATGTAGACCGTGTCTGCTCAATTACAAACCTTTCTCTATGCCAGCAGGCCTCAAGTGAATACAAGAGGAGCAGACTGTGGAAAGGATGGGTTAGTTAGGCGTGCACAACCAAAATGGAGACAGCCACAACTCTAAATGCACACTGCAAAAACAAAAGACAAAGCTAAGAGCGCATAAAAGAGGCTTTCCAAACCAGTCACATAGAGTACCCTGTGTGGCACATGGGCAGGAGACACCAGTCACAGCCACACCACCCAAACAAATATCCGCCTACCCAGTATAAACAGCTGATTGGTGGGTTTTGAGTGGCGCACACTTCCTCAACCTCCAAAAACCTGTTCACTATATCCTCCTATGTGGGAGGTTGCTAGTATTCATAAAATATGGCAATCTTTCTTCCCTTTATAATATGTAATTAAAAAGTCAAATAAAGCAATAAAATAAAACAAAATGGCGCCGATAGTCCTCAAGACCCACTTTGAATATCCATGTATGTGTTCTAAAATAGTGCTCTATCAAAGGACCGGAAAAGCGCTCTATTGATTATCTGATCCTCCTCCCCAACTAACTACAGGACTGTGAAACCTGAAGTCGGCGCACGTGGGACGCCGTGCTCTCACACAGGACCACGTGGGATGCCAGGTACTGTCCTCGGAGATCACGTCCAACGCAGCCGGGAGTAGAGGTATTATGGTCAGAGCTGTCTTCAGTAATGAGGTAACAGATACTAAGGTACCGACCGCCACAGTGCAGCAGCGCTACCGATTGATACATATTACTTCTTAAAGGGATACAGCATCTGTTATTAAGATGATAGAATGGACACAATACTAACTACGTGACATTGGATAACAATACCTATGCACACAGTAAGGTTAACCAACCAGCTAGTATCAATTTTGATTTGAAGTGGGACAATTACCTCTAACGGACATAACATCAATTAAGTGATATTTGATAGTAACAACTGTCTAACTGATACGGCAAACTAACCCACAGCCGGTACGGACATCTTTGGAAGAGATAATCTCTTACGGATATTATAGATTATATACCCGATTCAGAAGTGTGTACACACAATCAAACGTGGTATAAACCCTTAACTAACAAGTGGACATCAAGTGTTGTTTTGCAGCTGATGTCTTGTGGAACACACTAATCCCGGGAGATATACAAATATATGTTATAGTCCAGAAGGACCAAACACGACCATCGGCTGCATTTTGTTTTATTGCTTTATTCGACTTTTTAATTACATATTATAAAGGAAAGAAAGATTGCCATATTTTATGAATACTAGCACCCTCCCACATAGGAGGATATATTGAACGGCTTTTTGGCGGTCGAGGAAGTCTCGACCCAATCCAGCTGTTTATACTGCGTAGGTGGATATTTGTTTGGGTGGTGTGGCTGCGTGGTCAGTAGCCATCCACCTGGTCCTGGTAGCTGGTGTCTCCTGCCCATGCACCACACATGGTACTGTATGTGACTGGTTTGGAAAGCATTTTAGCCTCTTTTATGCGCTGTTCTTAATGTAATTTAAATTGTCAATAAACCTCAACTGTTAAGATATCTCTGGGTGGTTACAGATGGTGAGTGCCTGTCGTTCCAATAGATTCATTTATTTTCTACTCAACTTTTTGACTGGGTGAGTCAAATACGACAAGAGCACCAGTCCTCTACCTATAGACAGGTGAGCCTCTATATCGCTAGTTCATTAGAGGACAAAGTCTGCACATCCTGTAAAATGAAGTAAATGCTCCGCTACGCTCCACCGACAGAAGTAAAAGCAAACACAACAGCACTCTACAAACATACAAGGATTTATGAACGAATGCTATATTCATTATATAAAATGAGTAGGTTCCTATCCAGAATGAGGTCGATGTGGTGGGTGGGCACAAAAGATTTGGGTCAAAATACATTTGCCAAGTACCTCATCTTCATTCTATCTAGTGAATGTAGTATCAGTCCATGTATTCTATGTTTGCAGACTGCTGTTGCATTGTGTTCGCTTTTACCTTTGTAGTTTCAGCCATGGCATCATTTTACCGGAGATGCACATTTAGAGAAATGCCTTGAGTAGTGCAGGGGGTTTCCACTGCGCAGGTGCATCAGCAGCTCTAAAAATGTGACATGAAAAAGGAAAATCATTCCAGCAAAATCTGCACCTCAAGCCAAAGAGCACTGCCTCCCTGCCCTGTACCCAGATTAAAGAGGACCTTTTATTGATCCTGACATTATCATATAACTAGCTGGCTGTGTAGGGTATACTGATGGCATGTTATAGCGCTTACTATGTTTCCTATACGCCTCTCCATTCGCCTGTTGTGCCTTCCCCCGTTCTGGTTTCCCATCTGGTATGTAAATTAATACCATCGGTACAGGGAGGCGGAGACGCCAGCTTTTTTTCTCTCCTGGCTGTGACGCTATCCGCTGCGATTGGGCAGAAGGAGACGCCCCCGAGAAAAGCTAGCGTCTATTCCTCCTTTACATACCAGATGGGAAAGCAGAACGGGGGGCACAGCAGTCGCATAGTAAACATAGTAAGCGCTATAACATACCTTCACCATGCCCTACACAGCCAGCTAGTTATATGATAATGTCAGGACCTCTTAAATCTGGGTACGCCAATACTGCATACGTGGTCGTAAATTGCATTTTGGCACAGGGCAGGGAGGCAGTGCTCTTTGGCTTGAGGTACAGATTTTGCTGGAATGATTTTTCTTTTTCCTGGTTTTAGATAAAGAACCAGCAGTTTATGCTACTGTTTGGCATGAATTTTACTAAGGCCACTTTCACACTTGCGTTTGGGGTTCCGCTTGTGGGCTCTCACAAGCGGCCCCGAACGGATCCGTACAGCCCCAATGCATTCTGAGTGGATGCGGATCCACTCAGAATGCATCAGTATGGCTCCGTTTCGCAGCTTGCAGCGTTTTGGTGTCCACCTGGCCGTGCAGAGCCAAACAGATCCGTCCTGACTTACAATGCAACTCAATGGGGACGGATCCGTTTGACGTTGACACAATATGGTGCAATTGCAAACGGATCCGTCCCCCATTGACTTTCAATGTAAAGTCAGGAGTCCCTTTTATACCATCAGTTTTCTCCAATCCGATGGTATATTTTAACTTGAAGCGTCCCCATCACCTCTATGTTAGAATAAACCATCGGATTTGAGTTGGATCGTAAAAACTCAGATCCGACAGTATATTCTTACACAGAGGCGTTCCCATGGTGATGGGGACGCTTCAAGTTAGAATATACTAAAGAACTGTGTACATGACTGCCCTCTGCTGCCTGGCAGCACCTGATCTCTTGCAGGGGGCTGTGATCCGCACAATTAACCCCTCAGGTGCAGCAGGGGTCAGACCCCTCCCTCCCCTGTATTAAATTCATTGGTGGCCAGTGCGGCCTCCCTCCCCTGTATTAAATTCATTGGTGGCCAGTGCGGCCTCCCTCCCCTGTATTAAATTCATTGGTGGCCAGTGCGGCCTCCCTCCCCTGTATTAAATTCATTGGTGGCCAGTGCGGCCTCCCTCCCCTGTATTAAATTCATTGGTGGCCAGTGCGGCCTCCCTCCCCTGTATTAAATTCATTGGTGGCCAGTGCGGCCCCCCTGCCTCCCTCCCCTGTATTAAATTCATTGGTGGCCAGTGCGGCCCCCCTGCCTCCCTCCCCTGTATTCAATTCATTGGTGGCCAGTGCGGCCTCCCCTCTTCCCCCCCCTAATTAAAATCACCCCCCTGCCCCATCATTGGTGGCAGCGGAGCGTTCCGATCGGAGTCCCAGTTTAATCGCTGGGACTCCGATCGGTTACCATGGCAGCCAGGACGCTACTGCAGTCCTGGCTGCCATGGTTACTTAATAATTTTAGAAGCGTTATACTTACCTGCGCTGTCTGTGGCCGGCCGGTTGCTCCTCCTACTGGTAAGTGAAAGGTCTGTGCTATAGGCATCGCACCGCACAGACCTGTCACTTACCAGTAGGAGGAGCGCCCGGCCGGCCACAGACAGCGCATGTAAGCATAATGCTTCTAAAATTGCTAAGTAGCATCCTGGCTGCCATGGTAACCGATCGGAGCCCCAGCGATTAAACTGGGACTCCGATCGGAACTCTCTGTTGCAACCAACGATGGGGGAGGGAGGTGATTTTAATTAGGTGGGGGGAAGAGGGGAGCCCGCACTGGCCACCAATGAATTTAATACTGGGGAGGGTAGCCAGGGGTTAATTGTGCTGAGGGGTTAATTGTGCTGATCACAGCCCCCTGTAAAAGATCGGATGCTGCCAGGCAGCAGTCATGTACACAGTTATTAGTATATTCTAACTTGAAGCGTCCCCATCACTATGGGAACGCCTCTGTGTTAGAATATACTGTCGGATCTGAGTTTTCACATCGTGAAAACTCAGATCTGAAAAAGCTGTTATGCAGACAGATCCGTTCTGAACGGATGCAAGCGTTTGCATTATAGGTGCGGATCCGTCTGTTCAGATACCAGACGGATCCGCACCGAACGCAAGTGTGAAAGTAGCCTAAAATTTTGCAAATAATGAGATGGAATGTTTTAGCGCTAAAGTTTGACTTCTGTTAAAATAAAAAATCCAGCCCGGTGTTCACAGCCTAATTTATTTCTAATTACAAACATTAAATTAATATATTTTTGTTATATTTGGAGCTCAGTTTATTAAAAATATAAGTCGTTACAGTGTCAGAAAAACATGTACAAGATATACAAGTAATGCAGATGACTTCAGCACTTGGGGTAAAGGTTCTCTTTTCCTTCTGCCTCCACAAGAGACAGACAACGATCGGCAAACTCGACAAACAGCGGCTCCTGCATGTACGTCTTCAGCTCTTGACCTTTACCCTCTGTCTGGTCCAGTGTCACAAGCAGCTGTCGCAGATGCGTATTCAGTAATAAACCTTTCAGCTCTTCCGATTTTCCTGTAAAATATAAACCTATTACACACTGACCGCAATCTGGCGGCAGCAGCACCTGTAGGAACGTTCTGCACCGCTGGGTACAATCGGCTCTGTTCCACCTTGTCAGCATGTGGAGTAGGGATCCACAGAAAGTATATGGGATCCGTACTCGGAGGAAACCCGACCGTGCAGAGCGCTCTCTGACAAGAGCCGGCGCACATCATGGCTTCACCAAATGCTTCAGTTCTCTTTAAAGGCGTTTTCGTGTGCGACCATTTATCATCTACACCAAAGACATGGTGTGCACAGAGACCTGACAGAGCAGCCATCACTACCCGAGGTGTGGGGATGTACAACGTGCAGCTATGACGTTAAGACAGGCTAAGCGAATAACACTGGCAGCAGTTCTTAAAGGGGTTGTCCCATAATCACCATGAAAGTAACCTACATGCAGGATGTTATAGCGCAGGAGGAGCTGAGCAGATTCAAATATAGTTTTTTGGGGAAAGGATTCGGTAAAACTTGAAATTGACTCATTTATATCCATGCTCATTCTGGGCTTTTAAGTCCAGGAGGTGGTCCTATCAGTGATTGACAACACAGTCATAGAGGGAAGGCTGTCAATCACCGATAGGACCGCCTCCTGGACTTCTAGTTAAAGGGGTTGGCCACCATACGCATAAAAAATAAAATAAAGGGTCCCAGATAATAACTAAAGCCACATGGTATTTGTATCAGGAGAGACATACTGTGTACATATCATTGTTCTAATGTATTCAGCACAGCATGCTCCCATTGATGGGCGGAGCAGCTTCAAAGTGAAAGTAAAAATCCCAGCATGCATCACAGCAAGCCTCTTCAGAGGAGCGGTCACATGACATCCCCGGCCAAAGAAAACAAATCATGTCACCATTTTCTGAAAGCTATACTTTTTCTTTTTTTTTTTTTCTCTGCCAATCATCTTGTGCACGGGGTCATTTTTGGCGGGAAGATTTGATGTTTTTATTGGTACTATTTTTGGGTATATATGGTTTTTGGATCATTCAATATTACTCTTTATGGGTCAAGGTGACCAAAAAATTGGAACTAGACCATGTGATATTTCTATAGAGCAGGTCGTTACAAATGCAGCAATACTGAATAGGTCTACTTTAAAAAAAACAAAAACAAAAAAAAAAAAAGCAGTTTGAGGCTAGTTTCACACTAGCGGCAAGGACCTCCCGCAGGCTAGTCCGGCGGGTGAACAGCCTGTCGGATCTGTGCTGCCACTAGTGCACGCGTGCCCTCGGACTACCGCTCAGGCCCCATTGACTATAATGGGGACGGGCCAGAGTTCCGACGGCATGCGCTGCCGTGCTGCCGCTTGAACTCCGGCCCGCCCCCTGTTCTGGCACAGTTTTTATTATATGTTTTTTTTACAGTGTTCATCTGACAGGGTAGATCATGTGCCATTTTAATAGAGCAGGTTGTTATGGACGCGATGATATCAAATAGGTCTACTTTCTTTGTTTGTTTCAGTTATACATAATAAAGCATTAAAAAAATTTATATATATATATAATCATGTTTTTGTGTCTCCATTTTCCGAAAGACATTTTTTTTCTATTTTTATGCTGATAGTCTTGTGCAGGGGCTCGTTTTTTTGCGGGAAGAGTTGACATTTTCATTGCTCCAAATTTTGGGTACATATGATTTTTTGATCATTCAATATTACACTTTATTGGGCAAACAGACCAATAAAATTGGTTGTTTTGGCAGCCTTTTAAATATTTTTTTTTAAGCCATTTAACTTTTGGGGAAGAGTGTGTGATATTTTTAAAGATCAAGTCGTTACGGATGCAGCGATACCTAATTTGTCTATTTTTTTATTTATTTTGGCTTTACACAATAAAAGCATTTTAGAGGGGAAAAAAAATATGTTTTTGTGTCTTTTTTCCATTTTTTGGGCGATTGTCTCGTGTAAGGGCTAATTTTTTTGGGGATGAGGTGACGGTTTGATTGGTACTATTTTGGGGTACATACAACTTTTTTGATCACTTTTAATACCTTTTTTTGGGAAGTGAGGTGGGAAAAATTTAAATCACATCATAGTTTTTCTCTTTTTTTTTTATGGCATTCACTGTGCGAGGAAAGTAACGTGATCGTTTTATAGATCAGGTTACGTATGCGATGATACCAAACATGTGTAGTGTATTATTATTATTTTTTTTATCAATTATAAATGTATGGCTATAAGAAGAAATTAGATTTTTTTCTTCACTTTTTCTTGAAGATCCAGTGGGTCTGATGGTTCACAATACACTGCAGTGCACAGCTGTATATTATAGCTGACACTCTGCTAACCGCTCGGCCATCCTGAAACAGATCGGGGCACAATCCTGAAATTAGGGGGGCACAATGGGGGCTGGGGGAAATATTATATATACACATTTTAGAAGGTTCTGATCTCCACAGTCACGGACAATGGGGATCAGAACCTTTCAGCCGGCATTAGGATTGTGTGATTGACTAGTCTGTACAGACTAGCCAATCAGAGCGATCGCCGGCCCGGGACCGCCCTCATTGGTCCCGGGTCGGTAAGCCGAGATCCCTGGCTGATCCGAAATCTGACAGGAATAAGCTATTTGTACGAACAGGGAGCGCGCAAGTGGCAGGGGCCGATTAGGCATGCGCTGCTCTTAGGCAGATTAGGAAAAGCAGCGCATGTGCAGTTACAATAAAGCCATGGACGAGCTCTCTCTAAAGCTCCTCTATCTCGCGTGCAGCCATGGACGATTTGGCTGCGCGGCAGAGCGCGGCTCAGGGGGCGTGGCTTACTATAAAAAGATTACCAGACAGATAATTTTTAAATAAAGTATATTTGGAATCTCTTTTTTACCCTGCCTCCAACAATGTTGTGTAAAGTACTGATACGGTGGCCAACCCCTTTTAACGCAAGTTAAACTGAATCTTTTCTTTTAAACCTATATCAATCTGCTCAGCTCCTCCTGCTCTATAACATCCTGCCTGCAGCTCAAACTAAGGCCTCATGCACAGGAAAGTGAATGGCCGTGTGACAGCATGGCCATTTTTAGCACCAATGAAAGTCTATGAGGCTATTCACATGGGCGTTCTTTTAACAGCCAGTGAATAGCGTCTGCCCAAAAATAGGACATGTCCTATTTTTGGCAGTTTCCACGGCCAGACGGATCCCATTGAAATCAATGGGACCGTTTTAACAGCTGATTGAAAGGACATGCAATATGCGTGGCGACATTACCACGTAGGAGTGCTCAGTGACGTCATCGTGCACATCGCAGGTCCTGTTCAGTGAAGAAAGAAGAGTCGGCTGCAGCGCGAGCAAATGGATAAAGTGAGTTTTTTTTTTGTAAAATCAACAAAAAAATTAAAAAAACTGCGGTGGGCCATTATTTTACCAGGGGGCCTACATGGGGGACATTATGAAAGCTGGAGGCAGTAAAAAAAAAAATTATTCAACACTATGGGGGACATTGTTTTAGCTGGGGGTCAACCATCCTGTGGGTGTTCTCAGAAGGGTGGGTCTAGAAATAACTGCCAAGCAAACGGACATTAAAAACGGACACACGGACAGTAAATGGATACACACACTGATGCAAAATGGCCAGTGTGCCCGTTTTTAACTGACTTTTTTTTTTTCACTGTCGTGTGCATGTGGCCTACGTTTCACGCAACAGGTTCGCTTTTAATTAAAAAAATGAAAATCAGACATCATATAGTAATTGACAGTCTCTAACAAGAAGCTGCCCAGGACCTCACATGGATCCAGAGATCTCCTCATTCATTGCTCTGCTGGATTTATATCAAGCTGACAGCTCAGGGGGCGTGTCCCTTCTGCAGATCTCTCACTATCACAGTTCAGGGGCAGTTAAAGGATGGAACTGAGCATGTGTGTCCACCTCAGAGTGGTGGACAGAAAAATCCAGTTTAACTTGTGTTCTATGGATTGAAACCCCTGCCCTTTCTATGCTTAGAGTCCAGTGGGCGGAGTGAGGGACAACGTGTAGTTTTCATTGGTTGCATTTTGAGGTGCATGACACTTTTTGATAACTTTTTATTCCATCTTTTGTGGCAAATACACAAAAAACAGCAAATCTGATAGTTTTTTTTTTTTTTTTTTTTTTTTTTTTACAGCTGCCATACTAAGACACCAAGATAGCTGTGTAGAGCGGGTCGTTATTAAAGATGAGCAAATCGAAGTCCACGAAGCGGACTTCAATCTGAATTTCAGGCTAAGTTCGATTCACTGCGCAGCCAAATTTCCTCATGCTTCGTGGTAGGGAATAGATTTAACCTGAAACAGTGTATAAAAAAAAATAAAAAATAGAAAAATAATAAAAAATAACACTTACCTGATCCATTTGCTCACGACAGGCCGGCTGCCGCCAATTTGCTTGAAGATCTTGGCCGAAATCCCGTGCGCGATTTCAAGCCAGATCATCAAGCAAGATGGCGGCTGCCGGCCTGTCGGGAGCAAATTAATCGGGTATGTTTTTTTAAATTTATTTTACAATGTGTTATTTGTATCAGATGCTGCGATTATGGTTGCACTGGGTATCGAAGTATTGATACCCAATCAATACGATACTGGTTCTTACTATTTAAGGATACTAAGGCTGCACAGCCTAGTATCTGTTAGAGAACATGGCATGCGCCGCTCTCCGCGCGCCAGGTCCTCTTCACTAGCACAGATGAGAAGGAGGGAGTCCCTCACTCCCCACTGCGACGCGCCTGCCGCTGCCACCAATGGGGAGATTGCAGAGAGGAGGAGGGGAGGGGCTGTGGTCACTGCGCCACCAATGAATGTAATTAACACATTAATTCAAGTATAGGAGTCAGCGCGTGGCCGCAGCGGTATTACAGACCTCAATAACAGGGCATGCGATCCGCGGCAATTAACCCCTTTAGATACCACCATAGATCTCCATTAGGGTGAATAGGACAAGGGTTCTAGCCCCTTAAAAAATATTTCCTCTGCGGTGAATGCCGTAACAGAAAAAAAATATCAAAACAGCGCGATTCAATAGGATAGGACTGTTCTATTATGGGCCAGACGTTCCATAAAATAAGGAATGCATGTAGCTTTTGTGCTGTTTTATTTTGTTCACGTGGTATCGAATGGTATTATCGCAATACTTTTTTATGGTATCGAAATAGAATAAAAATTTTGGTATTGTGACAATCCTAGCTGCGGTCATGTACGAATGCAACATCTGAGGGGTATAGTGACGGGGGGCAGTGCAATCGCCACTCCCCGTCATTGCACCCACTGCTTACAAAGAAATGCGCTTTGTGGCGCGATAATTGAGCACAAAAACAATTTTTTTTGTAAAGTTTGATGAGGCAGCAGAATCGAATTTTCAAATAATTTGCTCATCTCTACTCATTATAAATAAGGCGTCACCAAATATGTGAGTTTTAATTTTTTTATTTCTGCATTCATTCAATGGAAAAAAGTATTTTTTTCTTTTTTTTTTTTTTTAACATGGAGATTTGTTTGTTTTTTTTTTATGTAAAAAAACTTTAACTTTTATTTTTACAATTTATTGGTCCCAGAAATGGATTCTGACATGTGATCTTCTGATCGGTTCCATAATACACTGTACAGCTTATGCAGTACGGTGTATTATACTGCCAGTACGATATACTGACAGGAAGGGGTTTTGTAAGAAATGTCATCACAAATGTAATTTGCCACATAAAAGCGTCTGTAGTTTTCTAATGAAAAGCAAGGAAAAAGACAATGACAAACATTACCCAGCAGCAGGAGCTTTTGCAATGAAATGGCATCCGATTCATCATTTTCACCAAGTAAATCTCCTAGGAAAAGAGGCGAAATGTGTTAGGCCTCTCGTACACACAATACATAGCACCATGTCTAAGCGGGAGAACTGAAGAGCAGCGCAAGTCATGACCTTATGGGATCGGGAAAGCACAAAAAAGGTGCAGTTTAAAAAGTAAAAAACCCGCTACCTGCAGATGTCACTGCTCGTCAGAGGAATCTGCTGCACTGAAAAACCGTACGACAAACACTGGTGCGATTTTCAACATATAGCAGGAAAAAAAAAAAAATCTGCTCAGGTTTCAGGTAAATGGTGAAATACGTGGCAAAACCGCATCAATTACCACATCTGTCTGAGCTGCGAAGAATAGGAACGTCTTTGGCAAACCGCCCCATTTGGGGAAGCTTACTTACCCGTTTCCTAAGGGGCTGCTTCTCCTCCAGGCTCCCTCTCCTAAAACATCTGGTATGACGCCGCCTGTGGCAGTGACTGGCTCCCCTTGTGTCATGACAAATGGTCACATGACACATGGGGACCCATTCACCACTGCGGGCAGTGATTGGCTGCAGGTGGCATCAAACCGGATGTTTTCACCAAGGAAGCCCAGTCAGGCATCACAGGCCAGGAAGCAGGAAAGTAAGTAAGCTTCCCTTTACAGAGGTCTGGTCAAGTGGAGGGGGTTTGCCAAAACATCTCCATTCTTGCACAACCCCTACAAAACGAAATCTGCGTTGGAAACACTCCCCCAACTATGTCACAAAGGGTTCGTTTCTGGAGAAAGTCAATGACACTTTGTTTTGCGTGCAGGACCATGTGGTCAGAGCTGTAAGGATTGAACTCTTGGCCAGTACAAAGTGTGAGATGTAACACCCAAGTAGGGCTGAATCGATTACTCGATTGAATAGAGTAATTAGACACCACAAAAATCATGGATTCAAATCAGGATTCCTTTGTGCCATGTGACCACGGAGCAAGAGCGACGCGTTTGCTATTACTTACCGCTCCGTGGTCAACCGCCGGCCCGTACCGCGCTGCACTGGATCCTGACACATCGTCAGGTCATAGTGCACGTAATCGCGCACTATTACCCAACGCTGTGTGACGTCAGGATCCAGTGCAGTGCGCGGAGAAGAGGAAGGAGCTGTGGACCGGCGCCCCTACAGGAAAGGTAAGTATTTTATTTCACTGGCGCTGGGGACATAGCACTGAAGGGGGACAGCTGCCAATGGATTGCATGGAGGAGCAGATGGCACTGGGGGAGTGGGGACATGGCAATGGATGTCATGGAGGAGCTGAAGGCACTGGGGGATAGTGGAGCCGATGGCACTGGGGGAACTGATGCACTGGGGCTCATCGCACAGGGGGGAACGAAGGGTGTTGGGGACTGACGGCAGGGGGTCTGATGAGTTTTTATAAAAGAAAACAGTCTATTAATTATTTTTTTATTATTAGATTATTCAATTAAATCGTAAAAAATCTTTTTCTGCAGCCCTACACCCAAGCGTGTATTCCTCTTAGGGCTGTTTCACACGAGTGGATGCCGTGCGTGACATCTGCTCCGTGAATGACAGCCAAGACCCGATGCGGACAGCAGAAGCACGGAGCAGTAACATGACTGATAATGCTCCGCGCCTCGCTGTGATCTCTTTACTATGAAATCACAATGACAACTTTATCTGACTGTGATTTCGTAGTAAAGAGATCACAGAGAGGCGCGGAGCATTATCAGTCATGTTACTGCTCCGTGCTTCTTCTGTCCGCATCGGGTCTTGGCTGTCATTCACGCAGCGGATGTCACGCACGGCATCCGCTCGTGTGAAACAACTCTTAAGGTGATGTTCCACGGCTCAATCTCCGGCAAGTGTCGATGGAATGAACACCTCCATTGACCCACGTTTGCACCGGCCTAATTAAACAAGCCGGTACAAACTTTAACCGTGGGAGAAAGGATTGCTACTGCAGCCGTTCCTCGCTCGTTCTGTTCATTATCGCCAGCACATCCCTGATTACACATCCTGGTGAAGGATGCCCATCAGTCGATGAACGAGGATTTGCATATGGGTCAATTATCAGGAACAAGTGTTTTTATGGATGCTTGTTCCCAATAACTGGCCCAAAATTGTGCAGTGTGATAAAAGCCCTTATTTTCAAAGAACAACAAATGGACCTTTATTCGTGCAAAGTGAATTTCTCTCCATCTACTATAGTGGGGGATGTTACGGGACAATCGCCTATTTAACCTCCTAATGACAAGTGTGGTGTACGTATGGTGCTCTTTTTCACTTTAAATATGGAACTTGGTCTGGAGCAGACTGGGCACTGTAGACCGTTGGGTGCCGGGGGCAATGTCTGATCAGCGGTAATGCCCATCACAGACATTTAGCCATTCAGATGTTTCCTTGATTTCCGTTGACAGAGCTACACAGACCAGCTGAGGGGGTGCTGAACATCCGCCGATCAGCTAGAAATGGCCTATCCCGAGTCTAAACCCTGGGAAACCTCTTTAAATTATGTCATAGCCTATAATGAAAAAAACACATGAATGATTATTGGTACCTCTTGTTGACATCACATCGGGAAAACTTGATGAACTGTGGGCTTCTTTTTCTTCTTTTGGAAGACATGTTTCTTTAATACACAAAAAAAAGCTCATTGTTAGAGGCGCCCCACGACGGCGTTTCTGCCCTACTCACAGAACAATACTTCCATCTAGATGGTTGTTTCAAGATGCTTCTTGTACATTTTGTATTACTGTAAGTCTCTGTACAAGGATGAAATCTGATCCTGGCAGAGGCATTCCCGATCTCACAAGATAGGACGTGGGTACATCCTTGGAAATAAACATACAATACAGTTCAAGCAAAGACGAAGGGTAAAAAGTATAAATCTGAAGGTGTCGGCCCTATACAGAGTAATGATGAGGGAGTTGCAGTGAGCAATGAGGAGAAAGCAAAGCTATTAAATATTTTTTTCTCCACTGTATTCACTGAAGAAAAACTGAGATGCAGAAGATAAAAGTAAATTACCTATTAAAAGTGCCCTGTCTGACCCAGAAAGAAGTACAGCGGCGACTTAAAAAGATTAAAAAATAGACAAATCGCTGGGACCAGATGGCATACACCTCACATCCTAAGGGAATTAAGTAATGTCATAGCCAGACCCATATTTCTGATATTTGCAGACTCTATACCGACAGGGAATGTCCCACAGGATTGGCGCATAGCAAATGTGGTGCCAATATTCTAAAAAGGTCCAAAAACAGAGCCTGGAAACTATAGGCCGGTAAGTTTAACATCTGTTGTGGGCAAACTGTTTGAAGGTTTTCTAAGAGATGCTATCTTGGAGTACTTAAATGAAAATAAGCAAATAACGCCATATCAGCATGGCTTTGTGAGGGATCGGTCATGTCAAACAAATTTAATCAGTTTCTATGAGGAGGTAAGTTCTAGACTTGACAGCGGCGAATCAATGGATGTTGTGTATCTGGACTTCTCCAAAGCATTTGACACTGCACCACATAAAAGGTTAGTATATAAAATGAGAATGCTCGGACTGGGAGAAAACGTCTGTATGTGGGTAAGTAACTGGCTGAGTGATAGAAAACAGAGGGTGGTTATTAACGGTACACACTCAGATTGGGTCACTGCCACTAGTGGGGTACCTCAGGGGTCAGTATTGGGCCCTATTCTCTTCAATATATTTATTAATGATCTTGTAGAAGGCTTGCACAGTAAAGTATCGATTTTTGCAGATGACACTAAACTGTGTAAAGTAATTTACACTAAAGAGAACAGTATATTGTATATATACTACAGAGGACAGTATACTGTATATATACTACAGAGGACAGTATACTGTATATATACTACAGAGGACAGTATACTACTACAAAGGGGTCTGGATAGATTGGAGGCTTGGGCAGATAAGTGGCAGATAAAGTTTAACACTGATAAATGTAAAGTGATGCACATGGGAAGGAATAATGCAAGTCACCCGTACATACTAAATG
This sequence comes from Bufo gargarizans, assembly GCF_014858855.1. Lineage (NCBI taxonomy): Eukaryota > Metazoa > Chordata > Amphibia > Anura > Bufonidae > Bufo > Bufo gargarizans. The sequence goes on along the minus strand of NC_058081.1, from coordinate 719,757,339 downwards.
GTAAAACACTGGGTAACACTGACATGGAAAAGGATCTAGTAATTTTAGTGAACAGCAAACTAAGCTGCAAAAACCAGTGTCGGGCAGCTGCTGCCAAGGCCAACAAGATAATGGGTTGCATCAGAAGGGGCATAGATGCCCGTGATGAGAACATAGTCCTACCACTTTACAAATCGCTAGTCAGACCACACATGGAGGACTGTGTACAGTTCTGGGCTCCTGTAAACAAGGCAGACATAGCAGAGCTGGAGAGGGTCCAGAGGAGGGCCACTAAAGTAATACCTGCAATGGGGTGACTACAGTACCCTGAAAGATTATCAAAATTAGGGTTATTTACTTTAGAAAAAAGACGACTGAGAGGAGATCTAATTACTATGTATAAATATATCAGGGGTCAGTACAGAGATCTCTCCCATCATCTATTTATCCCCAGGACTGTGACTGTGACGAGGGGACATCCTCTGCGTCTGGAGGAAAGAAGGTTTGTACACAAACATAGAAGAGGATTCTTTACGGTAAGAGCAGTGAGACTATGGAGCTCTCTGCCTGAGGAGGTGGTGATGGTGAGTACAATAAAGGAATTCAAGAGGAGCCTGGATGTATTTCTGCGGTGTAATAATATTACAGGCTATAGCTACTAGAGACGGGTCGTTGATCCAGGGAGTTATTCTGATGTCTGATTGGAGTCGGGAAGGAATTTTTTTCCTCTAAAGTGAGGAAAATTGGCTTCTACCTCACAGGGTTTTTTGCCTTCCTCTGGATTAACTTGCAGGATGACAGGCCGAACTGGATGGACAAATGTCTTTATTTCAGCTTTATAAACTATGTTACACCTGATCCTGGAGGACAAATACTGTGTAAAGCCACTGCATTTGAGTAACTTAAATGGGATATCCAAGTTCTTTCAAAAAATCCCCAATGCCACTAAATATAGTACAATTAAAGCAAAAAATAAAAATAAAAAACCTGCGCTCATCGTGACTGCACGACCTTAGATGACCACAGTGGTGAAGTACCATACACCTCACATGATTGCTCTGAAAGGTATACGGCACGAGACTGCCGAGGCAAGGCATTTGATGGAGGAGTCTCGTCAGATGTACGGGACAGATTCCTGCGTGGAGGACCACAGCTGCAGCACTGGAAGCAGCAAGAGTGTAACTGACATGTATAGATAGCTTCTTTACTTCATTACATTTAGTGGCACTGGAGAGATTTTTAAATATTTGGACTTAAACAGCATTTTTATGACCTACCTCTCCATAAAATGGTTGTCAGACTTGCGTTTCTGCAAATGTTTGGTGACATTAGTTTCTGCTAACACAACGTCAGAGTTCACAGGATAGAACGCCTACCGCCTTAATACATGGAGCATGGTGGTGTGGGGCACCATTAGCTACCATGGCTGTTCCCATCTGGTATCCGTGGACATTGACCTGCCTTCAGTATGCCTAGGACATTGTGGAACCAGTTCTACTGCCTGTATTGACTAGGAGACCTGACATTCCAACAAGATAATGCCCGTTCATACACTGCCCGTGCTCCTCATCGTCTCAAGGTCAGCTCCATCAACAGATCTCCCCCCCCGATCGAGAGGGTCTGGGACGGGACGAGGTGACGGATCTCCCATGCACCGTGGCTTGGATTGACAGGAGGATATCTAGCATATGACCGTTACCGAGCCAGCGTGGCAGCCTGTATCACACCAAGGGGAGATGCCACGCCATATTAATGGGACCCTGATGCAGAATAAAGAGGGCACCCACCTTGGTTGTGTGATCATTGACCAAGTACCACTAGCAGTTTATACACTGTCAGTCACATCTCAAGTTGCATAAAAGGGGTTATCCTGGAATTTGATACCGATGGCGCATCCTCGGGATAGGTGATCAATATCCAATCGGAGGGGCCCCGACTGCCAACACCGCTGCTCGAAGAGGTTGCTGCACTCACTGGAGCGCAGTCTTCACAGCTCACCAAGCACAGGGCCGAACACTGTATAGATGCGCTTGGTATCGCAGCCCGAATGGGAATAAGCTGCATGTAGGCCACGTGACTGATGTACCGCAACGTCCCGAGCCTAGGAAGAGGCCCAAACACTCACAGAGCACAATGGCCTGTTCAAACATCCCCGGAGGTGGACCCCCCACTGATCAGATATTGATGACATATCCTGAGGATAAGGCCATTAAAATCAAATTACTGGATAGCCTTTTTAAGTTTTCCATAGGTTCTTTTTTCATTTTCCGGTTGTATGTGTATATATATAAGATTACCTTTATGTTTCTTACAGCAGCCGACTGAACAACTGAAAAGAAAAGAGAATGAAGCAGAATAATTAGACAGTTTATAAAACAGGATCTCGTCTTACTAATACATAAGGCCCCTTTCAGACGAGCGGGTGTCGCGCTGCAGCTCCCGGCCTGACCTCCCAGCACTGCCGGGGTTGCATAGCATTATATTGATTTATGATGTTATGTAACCCTTTCAGTTCTAGAATGTACTGGATAACACTGACAGCATTATGTCAGTGTTATCCAATACATTACAGCCTAGGGGTGGGCGATATAGGCGGACCGCGATATGATTGCGCTTTCGGCGCGCACCATGTTCTTCTGAGCCGGCACAGTGGAGAAGGCGAGAGACCCTCCCTCCCCACTGTGCGCGGCTGCCGCTGACCACCAATGAGAACAGAGGAGGAGGAGGGGAGGGACTGTGGCCACTGCGCCACCAATGAATGTGCCAGCCATATCCCGGCCCCTATGACTGCACGCTGCGGGGCAGTTCTCTCATGTGGCTCCTTCCCAATCAGCTCCACCCACCAGCCGACCGCGACATGGAGATGGTGGCGGGACGTTCACCGAGATATTACAGAGCAAGACCGCCCGTGTCACCACGATAGATGGAGGCGGAGTCCAGCACAGCGAAGGCCTTCACAATGATGTCAGCAACGATGTCTGGCAGTGGGCAGTTCCGATCGGAGTTCCAGCAGTGTAATGCTGGGGCTCCGATCGGTTACCATGGCAGCCAGGAGTCACGCTACTCAAGTCCTGGCTGCCATGGTATGTTAGTGAGCAGCATTGTACTCACGTGCGCCGCGGCCGCCGGTCGCTCCTCCTTTTGTCTGTGCGGCGCATTGCTAATGCTTATAGCATTAGCAATGTGCCGCACAGACCTGTGAGAAGAAGGAGCACCCGGCAGCCACGGCGCACGCGAGTATAATGCTGCTCACTAACATACCATGGCAGCCAGGACTTGAGTAGCGCGACTCCTGGCTGCCATGGTAACCGATCGGAGCCCCAGCATTACACTGCTGGGACTCCGATCGGAACTGCCCACTGCCACCAATGATTAATACTGGGGAGGGGGCTGATAAGAGGGAGAGGCTGGGGGGCACATGAGAGGCTGGCTGCCATGGTCAGCTCCCTGCTGTTGCGTACACAAAGCACCGGGCAGCAGGGAGAGCGTGATGTCCTATTCACCCTAACAGAGCTCTATTAGGGTGAATATGACAAGGGTTCTAGCCCTTAAGGAGGCTAATAGTTATTAAATAAAAAGTAAAAAAAGTAAGTTTAAACCCCCCCCCCCCTCAAATATAGAAAACAATATATCGCATATCGCACATGCTTAAAGTTATATCGCAATATAGATTTTAGGCCATATCGCCCACCCCTATTACAGCCCTCTAAAAGTCACATAGCATCATAAAACAATATAATGCTATGGGAACCAGGCAGTGCTGGAAGGTCAGGCCGGGCGCTGCGCTCCGAGTCTGTGCATCGTGACACCCGCTCGTCTGAAAGGGGCCTAAAATGGCAGAGAAGAGCAAAATTTTGAGAAATACAATTCGCTGCTTCGCTGAACTTCGAGAAGAAATTTGATTTGTTATGAATTACTTAGTCGCAATTCGAATTCCATTGTATGGATCGGTGATTGCGCTGCCCCACCCCCCATCATTTAGCCCCCCAGATGTCGCGTTCAACGCTGATCGCGGCATTCGAGAGTCACATTCAGCCTGTGAGGGCGTTCATCCATTTGATCGCGGAGAGGCTGTCGCAGCCATCTGGATTGAAGAAAAAAAACACGCCAATTGGGGTGTGCGCTGACTTGATGATGTCACCACGTCAACGCGCTGGGCAGGCGCAGTGACGTCATTGCTGATGATGTCACCGTGTCCGCACAGCGTGATGACATCATACGTCAATGAGCCCGACAATTGGCGCATTTTCTTCAAACAAGATGGGCGCGGCGGCCTCTTCGCACTGTGATGGATGAGGGGAGTATGTTTTTCTGTTTGTTTTTTTCTCAACCACCATTTCAGGAAAAATTGATTTGTTACCACGAAACACGAGGAAATTCAGATTTGCGGCGAACAGACTTTTTCCTGAAATTCAGATCTAAGTCAAAACGTTTGATTTTGATTCACGCAACACTAATAAAAAGGGAAGCCACGGACTCGCACCACGTGCCCGATGCACAAAATCACTGGCAGGTCGGAGCACTAACTGCCGAGGCGTGAAAAGGCGAGACTCCGTGATCTGATTGGCTGGAGTTGTCAATCACTGACAGGTTGGAGCAGGCGTACATAGCGCTAACAGCTTCTCAGCCTGCATGAAGTATTCTGATAAATGTGCTGTTTTACACGTAAACTGGACTGTGCAGATTTTTATTTTTTTTTAAGAGTTTTTATTATTTTTATTTTTTTTAAAAGGTCCATTATATAAGCTTATCTGCTCTGTAAACTGTATTTAGCAGAATTATCAAAACTGTCCAAAACAAAAGCAACAACCAATCACAGCACAGCTTCCAATTTACAGTTTAACCCCTTCCTGATGCAGCCATATACCGCGCTTTGAGGCTACGCAGCGACACTGATCGTAGAGTAGCGGTGACCCATAGAAGTTAATGGGCTCGCTGTGAGAGTCGCAAGAACTCCAACACCTGAGGCAGCGATCCCATTAACTTTTATGGGATCACCTCTACGATCCTGGCCGCGACCAATCACCGTGTAGCCCTAGCCTCATTCCTCGCCTTCTAAGAGCCATAACGCAATTCTGACATGGGCTTGGTTTTTACAGTGATCCCTACACAGCAACGCCGACACGGTAATTTAATTCTCCGTCTGAGTACAATGACAGCAATGCCCAATTTTTTAAGTTTTTATGTTTTAATGCTTAAAAAAAAAAATCCATATTCTGACATTGTAATCTTTTTATATTTCTATCTATAAAGCCATGTAAGGGCCCGATTGTTGCAGGATGAATTGTAGTTTTATTCATAGAATTTTGGGGGTAGGTATACATTTTTGATCATTTCTTATATATAAAAAATAAAAAAGCAACCAAAAATGTTCATTTGGCCATTTTGATTTTCTTTTACAGTTAGATCATCATAAGAGAGATTTAAATCGTTCGGACATTTTCGTACGCGGTTACACAGATTATCTTTAGTTTGGTTTTAGCGGTTTATTTTTTATTGTAAAATGAAGAAAGGGGGTGAATTTATTTATTTTTTTAAAATATATTAAAAACTTTTTATTTTATGGGCACTTTATTTAATGATCTTATTTTGCTCATTTTGGGCTAAAAATATTTTTTTCAGTTAGGCTTTATTACAAATTTCCAGCAGTTTCTGAAATACAGGGTTAAAATCAGTCTGTTTGCAAGCTGCTACTTTGTTTTATTTGAATCCCGTCATCTGACGGCTCATGTAGAGCTCTTACGTCTGATCTCCTAACCGTGGGTCCTGGATGGTCAATACAGACACATGCACGCCAAGATCGCCATATACGGTAAGAAGAGCTGCTGTATCTGAAAGGATAGCCACCGCATTGCATATTGGTTTTGCAGCAGCCCCTGCAATCACCGCCCGGATCAAGAAAACGTATACTTGAAGCGGGACCACAATCACGCTCGCCGTGAGCGCCTGCACTGGAGGCACGAATGGCAAATAATAGTGTTCAGTGATGAAAGCAGGTTCTGCCTTGGTACTATTGATGGCAGCATCAGAGTTTTCAGGATGGCCGAGGAGTGTCTAATGCCATCATGCGGAGACACGTTGGACCAATACCTGGTGTCACGGTGTGGGCCACCATGGCTGTTCCAGCCTTCAGTATGTCTAGGACACTGTGGAACCAGTCCTGCTCGCTTTTTAACTCAGTCAGGAGACGTGGTGTTCTGACAAGATATGGCCACACATGGCCCGCTCTACACCACGTGCTCTTCAGGGTCTCCAGCAGCTCTTCTGGACAACTCAACCACCAGATCTCTCCCCCATCGAGCATGTCTGAGGCCGGATGGGGTGATGGATCCTTTGTGCGCCAAGCAGGAGGAATTCCTGCATCTGTATGACCGATGCCATGCAAGAGTGACAGCAATGGGAGAGGCCACCTAGTACTAATGGCACCCGGCCCCAACATGTACCGGGCAGTTTCATTAAACATGAATGACCAACAAGAGTTTTCCAGCCAACTAATGGGTATACAGGGGCAGAGCAGCGCTGGACGGGGCTGGGGCCTCACCTGCCAGTAATGATCGCCTTGTGTGTCCGGGCAGGCGAGGCCCACACACATACAGTAGTCTAATTACCACAGAGGGCAGTAACCCCTCGCCGCCTCCTACTCCCGTCTAGCACTGGTGACCAGTGTTGAGCAAACTTGTGTTTTAAGTTCGGCGTCTAAAGTTCGAGTTCAGGTTATCGAAGTGTCCCGTTGTGGATTCTAAATTCAGTTATGGTCCACGGTAGCGGAATCCATAACGGGATACTTCGATGACCCGAACTTTAGACGCCGAACTTAAAACACAAGTTCGCTCAACAGTACTGGTGACCATTTTATTTCCGTATCTGTCACATGATGGAGTAAGTGGTGGGGTCGTATGGTGAGCAGGGGCAGTCTTCACTGTTTAAAAACTTGCTTTGGGGCCCCCTGGGGGGGGGGGGGGGGAAATCGGGAACTTAAAGTGGCCCTTGGCAAAAATACTAAGAGTGGCGCCATTTTGGAGTTGGGTCCAAATTGATGGAAGGCAGGACCAGCAGTACCATTATACGGCCCATCACAGAATACTGCCGCCAGCAGCACAAAACACATCCCCAAAAACTGCCACTGGCCGGCTGTGAGGAGGGCTCAGGCGGCCCCCTGGGCATCGGCCAACCGGGAAACTTCCCTGTAAGGTCTGTGGCCAATCCGCCCCCGGGGCCACCATTTTCTAGTTTAACACTAGCAGTTAATTCTTCCGGCAGAGGAACATCCTGTCAGACATCGTATCCAGCATAGCCGGAATAGGCCGGAGCACCGCCAGGCCCTGCTGACTGTAATGGGACTCAGGGGAGATCCAGCCCGTTTCTGGCCTTAGCGCCAGGATTCGGCTGGACAAATCCCAGTACTGCTGCCGGATCCCCGCCGCGTCCCAGTATAACCAATGGGCCCCGGCGGGGTCAGGCACTGTCCGACCCTTCCAGCAGGATGTCCCACCGCGGAAAGAAACTAGCATTACACCCCGAACCCAGGGAACAGGCTGGAGGCAGCGAGGGCAGGGGGTTCTAGAGCACAACAGGCTTAATAGCTAATATATATATATATATATATATATATATATATATATATATATATATATATATATCATACACTCCTACAGATATATACTTATATAGCCAGTCCATGTACGTGTGTGTACATGTATCATTGTGTGTATATGGAGGTATAAGTATCCATCTCTGTGCACACATCCACACACCTCACTGAGGGGACATGACCGGCAGGAAGCCTCCCTCCTCGGCTCACACTGACCGGGGCTCTGCTCTCATCTCCTAACTGGAGGTATAGGACAGAGAAGGAGCGGACAGCAGGAGGAGAAGGAGCGGACAGCAGGAGAGGAGGAGGAGAAGGAGCGGACAGCAGGAGAGGAGGACGAGAAGGAGCGGACAGCAGGAGAGGAGGACGAGAAGGAGCGGACAGCAGGAGGAGGAGAAGGAGCGGACAGCAGGAGAGGAGGACGAGAAGGAGCGGACAGCAGGAGAGGAGGACGAGAAGGAGCGGACAGCAGGAGCGGCACTTACTACTGGAGCCGGCAGCGCGGACACCGGTATCGGGCGCTCTCCGCGGAGCACGTGCAGCACGGCCGCACCATGTTGTTGTCTTGTTGACGGAAGTGGCTAGAATGTAGTTGCTCCTGGTATGTGTGATGTCACGGGAAGAGGCGGGGTCTCAACGTCTAATGGGCGTGGCCCCTCCTATTGCAGAGTAAGCAGGTCGCGCTGTCAGTGGAGGGGGCGGGGGATGTCAGTGGAGGCGGCGGCTGTGACTGTGCTGCAGTACGAGGCAGGGGAGCAGAGGTTGTTTTCATGGGACTGTACATTGGAGGGGCTGAGGAGAGAGGAGAGCTGTTTACATGGAGCTGCTTTGGATGGATTGAAAGGGGGAAAAGTGTTATTTACATGGAGAGGCTGAGGAGAGTGGTTATTTACATGGGACTGAATGATAGAAGGCCCAGAGAGAGAGGGGGTGATGGTATTTACATGGGACTGTATGATAGAAGGCCCAGAGAGAGAGAGGGGTGATGGTATTTACATGGGACTGTACGTTGGAGGAGCTGAGGAGAGTGGTTATTTACGTGGGACTGTATGATATAAGGGCCGGAGAGAGGGGGTGATGTTATTTACATAGGACTGTATGATAGAAGGGCCGGAGAGAGGGGTTGATGTTTTTTACATGGGACTGTACGTTGGAGGGGCTGAGGAGAGTGGTTATTTACATGGGACTGTATGATAGAAGTGTAAAGAATAAATCAAGGCAACTGAACTTACTGTAGATTTCTTGATTTATTCTTTACAGATATACCATGACCTGGATAAATGAGAACCTTCACAGACGTATGATAGAAGGGTCGGAGAGAGAGGGGGTGATGTTATTTACATGGGACTGTACGTTGGAGGGGCTGAGAAGAGTGGTTATTTACATGGGACTGTGTGATAAAAGGGCTGGAAAGAAGGGGTGATGTTATTTACATGGGATTGTAAATTAGAGGGGCTGAGGTGAGTGGTAATTTACATGGGACTGTATGCTAGAAGGCCCAGAGAGAAAGGGGGTGATGTTATTTACATGGGACTGTATGCTAGAAGGCCCAGAGAGAAAGGGGGTGATGTTATTTACATGGGACTGTATGATAGAAGGCCCTGAGAGAGAGGGGGGTGATGTTATTTACATAGGACTGTACGTTGGAGGGGCTGAGGAGAGTGGTTATTTACATGGGACTGTATGATAGAAGGCCCAGAGAGAGAGGGGGTGATGGTATTTACATGGGACTGTATGATAGAAGGCCCAGAGAGAGAGGGTGGTGATGTTATTTACATGGGACTGTACGTTGGAGAGGCTGAGGAGAGTAGTTATTTACATGGGACTGTATGATAGAAGGGCTGGAGAGAGGTTGGTGATGTTATTTACATGGGACTGTGGGTTGGAGGGTAGAGACGTTCTGTAGAGTGTCTGTTGGGGTGGCCCGTAGCATGGAGTGGCTCCAGATTGGTATGAAGCCTTTTTTTGGGCCTGTCACCCCGCAGCCATGTTTCATCGCTTAGAGAAGTGCTCGGTTTACCTGATGAGGGCCCGACGTGTGCGCAGTCACTAAACTGGGGGCCGTAGGAAAATAAAAAATTGTGATCTGGACTCCAAGATCGTGGACACCGTTTCCCTTTCAGGACAAAATAAAAAGTGGGATTGAGGCGCTGCACTGACAATATTACCATTTATTGAATATAAAATAAGATAAAAGTGGGCGCAGCGCGGAGTGTCTCAGGCGCGGACATCCACTGTGTCCTCGTGCAGGTACTGCTGCGCTAGGAGGTACAGACACAAGGAGGTGGCAGGACTATGCATCTGAAGAAGACAGTTCCCCATGCCATTGGCTGCCCCAAAGCACGATGAATCCACCTCCATAGTCAATGGTTGGAGAGGAGGTGCTCTTTTCATGAAATTTTGTGCCTTTTTTCCCCTAAACATGCTCAGAGGCCAGAGAGTCCTCATCAGTTCATCGGACTTGTTTCCAAAACTTCAGGCTTGTTGAGAACTTCTGACACTGAATTTTGTGGTGAGGACACAATAGAGGCGTCGCTGAACAGTAGAACAAAGTACTACATCTCCAGAGTCTGCTAAATCTTCCTGAAGGTCTTTTGCAGTCAAGCGGGGGTTCTGATTTGCCTTTCTAGCAATCCTACCAGCAGCTGTCTCTGAAAATGTTCTTGGTCTTCTAGTCCTTCTCTTGACCTCCACTGTTCCTGACCTGATTACCTCTTTTTCATATGCTGTTTTATTAAGACTTCACTTTTATTTATTTATTTACTTAAAAACAGATTCTCACACTTTACAAGCTAATTGCTATGACAAACTAAAACTCTCAGTGGTTTTCAGGCTGGCTCCCTCTCAAACTCTGAGCTGCTGCTGATGTTTATGTTTTTTCACAGCAGTATTCTAAATTCTGGTGGTCTACAGTGACTTCAGCCTCAGAGCGCTCCGGCTGACAGTCTATATGTACCCTTGTGTTCTACTATTACGGTGCTCCCTGCCTGCCTACCACTGAATCTAAAAGCACACACACCCTGCATCCCGACATGTTTCGCTGGACACCCAGCGTCTTCAGGGGATGATGCAGGTCCTTCTGGGAGAAATATTTCCTTCTGGGGACATTCCATTCCGGTGTGCCAATGGCCACAAATTTTCTAAAGGCTTCCGAATCCACCAGTTTTTATGGCAATAGTTGGCTGGCTTGCAGTCCCGACGGTGGTCAGCCGTTGGGCAAGAAGGTTATCCGGCGTCATCAAAGTCTGTGTCCGTTGTTCATACTTTAAATAAAGCTTGTTGAAAGGCTGCAGCACAGCCAATCAACAAGCTTTTAAGCTGTGGGCATTTGAAAGCCTTCACAGTCATGCCTAGTATTGGCATGGCTGCCATTGGCCACCATGTGACCATGCATGAATAAATGCTGGATCACATGGCCAGCATTTATGCAAATAGCAGACTGGAAATGACCTCCGGACCTTTTATCTGCTCATTGTAATTGGGATAATGAGGGAATAACACACACCTGGCCATGGAACAGCCCAGAAGACAATCGTCCCATTACTTTTGGTCCCTTAACAAGTAGGAGGCACATGTGCAAACTGTTGTAATTCCTGCACCGTTCACCTGATTTGGATGTAAATACCCTCAAATTAAATTCGGATTAGTGATGAATTGAATTTTTCCTGAAATTCGGATCGAATTCCACTTCGTCAACTTCGATTCGCTCATTACTACTGATGACCTATCCTGAGTACTGGTCATCAGTAACAAAATCCTGGAAAACCCTTTAAATTTCTGTCTATAAACTGTAAAATGTTGGCTGGAGAGGAAGAGTGGCTTCACATGCCTTGTATGAAGTTAGAACATGTTTCTACCTTTGTTTAGGGCCAGAAACAACCCCACCTTTGTCCGTAGCTTGTGTCTGGTATTGCAGCTCAGGCCCATTCAAGATCTAAGATGTATTCCATACGGAGCCTTCTCCAACTTCCCCAAATCAATTCTTCATGTGTTTTATAAATGAAACGTTTAGAAATGAAACAATTTGTAAATTGAGTTTGTAATTCCACCTTTAATTATGTAGCTTTATTTCCATCAATGCAGTTTTATGTTCTAATAGTAGTTTGGCTTTTATATAATTATTTCATATTATCTGTAAGGGCTCTTTCACACCTGCGTTCTTGTCTTCCGGCATAGAGTTCCGTCGTCGGGGCTCTATGCCGGAAGAATCCTGATCAGTTTTATCCTAATGCATTCTGAATGGAGTGAAATCCGTTCAGGATGCATCAGGATGTCTTCAGTTCCGGACCGGAACGTTTTTTGGCCGGAGAAAATACCGCAGCATGCTGCGCTTTTTGCTCCGGCCAAAAATCCTGAACACTTGCCGCAAGGCCGGATCCGGAATGAATGCCCATTGAAAGGCATTAATCGGATCCGGCCTTAAGCTAAACGTCGTTTTGGCGCATTGCCGGATCCGACGTTTAGCTTTTTCTCAATGGTTACCATGGCTGCCGGGACGCTAAAGTCCTGGCAGCCATGGTAAAGTGTAGCGGGGAGCGGGGGAGCGGTATACTAACCGTCCGTGCGGCTCCCGGGGCGCTCCAGAGTGACGTCAGGGTGCCCCACGCGCATGGATGACGTGATCGCATGGCACGTCATCCATGCGCATGGGGCGCTCTGACGTCACTCTGGAGCGCCCCGGGAGCCGCGCGGACTGTAAGTATACCGCTCCCCCGCTCCTACTATGGCAACCAGGACTTTAATAGCGTCCTGGCTGCCATAGTAACACTGAAAGCATTTTGAAGACGGATCCGTCTTCAAATGCTTTCAGTTCACTTGCGTTTTTCTGGATCCGGCGCGTAATTCCGGCAAGTGGAGTACACGCCGGATCCGGACAACGCAAGTGTGAAAGAGGCCTAATCTGTGGGGAACTCTGGCAGCAAGTGTTCAAATCCACCACCATACTGCCTATCTAATGTGTGGATGTGCCGGGTCCTCCAGAGAGAGATTTGTCCTTTGTAGCCTCTCTCTGATTATATTATCCCCAAGACCCCTCCAATCTTCAAATTTGCAAACGTTATATATAGGGATGAGCGAACCCAAACTGCAAAGTTCGGGTTCGTACTGAACTTTGCGAGTTCAGGTACCCACACCTAGACTGGTTCGGTGTTCAGGTGATTTTATTACTTTCCGTCATAACATGATTATATTAGAAAATAATAGCATTCTTAAGACAGAATGCAAAACAATATGGCCATTTAGGGGTTAAAAAAACTCACCTCATCCACATGATCGCGCTGCAGCAGTCTCTTCTGTCTTTATTCAGCAGGACCTGCCAAAGGACCTGCGATGTGGGCGATGACGTCACCATGCTCTCCCACGTGGTGACGTCATCACGCATATCCCAGGTCCTGCTGAATAAAGACAGAAGAAGCTGCTGCAGCGCGATCATGTGGATGAGGTGAATTTTTTTAACCCCTAAATGGCCATATTGTTTTGCATTCTGTCTTAAGAATGCTATTATTTTCTAATATAAACATATTATAACGAAAAATAATAAAGTGAAGTCCGGGTCCCCGTTAACTTCAAGGGGGTTGAGGGTCGGGGGAAAGTTTGCATCCCGAACCCGAACTTTGACGTGAAGTTCGGCCGAACCCGAACTTCCACAGGTTCGCTCATCCTTAGTTATACAGCATTAGAAGCACAAGTTATACAGCATTAGAAGCACAATGACTGACAGTTCGGACGAACATACTGTCTTTACAGATGATGTGTATGAGGCTTCACTAGAGCGTGTCCCCTGGGAGCAGGAATATGTTTTTTCTGTATACACCTCGCCATCCTTTGAAGTCTGATTCTTTTGATAGCAAAGGCCTTCGGAGGCGCAGCCACGATTAATCTTAGTCACGTTGATGGACCCTGTGAACATAAAATGTAAAGATCGATATATTGTATTGTAACTGCACAGCAAATATGTTGTTAGTAATATCTCCTTAAGATTCAAGCCCATTTTAATTTAAAAAATGACCTGTTGTCGCTCCTGACATGTCTGTTTTACTGAATCATTTTGGTCCTTAAGATATCTGGACAACAAACTGTGCAGAAATGAGTCATATTCTGGAGAAGCCATTGTGGCAGCCTGGGTCAGATGGAGAAGAAAAGGGAAAGTGAATGACTCGAATCAGAAACAACCACCTTTGAGTCACTGGATTTAGCTATACTGTAATTACTTATATGGTTTGCAGAGCACCTGTGTGGAGCTGGTATTAACCACTGTATGGAGGTAATATTGGTCTTTCTATAGTTTTTGTCAGCGTGGTAGTTAGACATAGAAACATAGAATGTGTCGGCAGATAAGAACCATTTGGCCCATCTAGTCTGCCCAATATACTGAATACTATGAATAGCTCCTAGCCCTATCTAATATGAAGCATGGCCTTATGCCTATCCCATGCATGCTTAAACTCCTCCACTGTATTTGCAGCTACCACCTCTGTAGGAAGGCTATTCCATGCATCCACTACTCTCTCAGTAAAGTAATACTTCCTGATATTACTTTTAAATCTTTGCCCCTCTAATTTAAAACGATGTCCTCTTGTAGCAGTTTTTCTTCTCCTCTTTTACCTTGTTGATTCCCTTTATGTGTTTAGCAGTTTCTATCATATCCCTCTGTCTCGTCTTTCTTCCAAGCTATACATGTTAAGGTCCTTTAATCTTTCCTGGTAAGTTTTATCCTGCAATCCATGTACCAGTTTAGTAGCTCTTCTCTGAGCTCTCTCCAAAGTATCAATATCCTTCTGGAGATATACCCTCCAGGAACATCAACCCTGTTACAAATCTTTGTGTCATCAGCAAAAAGACACACCTTACCATCCAGGCCTTCTGCAATTTCACTGATTAAGATATTAAACAATATGGGTCCCAGAACAGATCCCTGAGGTACCCCACTGGTAACAAGACCTTGGTCTGAATATACTCCATTGACTACAACCCTCTGTTGTCTGTCCCTCAGCCACTGCCTAATCCATTCAACAATATGGGAGTCCAACTCCAAAGACTGCACTTTATTGATAAGCCTTCTATGTGGGACAGTATCAAAAGCCTTACTAAAGTCTAGATAAGCGATGTCTACTGCACCTCCGCCATCTATTATTTTAGTCACCCAATCAAAAAAATCTATAAGATTAGTTTGACATGATCTCCCTGAAGTAAACCCATGCTGTTTTTCATCTTTCAATCCATGGGATTTTAGATGTTCCACAATCCTCTCCTTAATTTCCCCACTATTGATGTCAGACTCACTGGCCTATAGTTGCCCGATTCCTCCCTACTACCTTTCTTGTGAATGGACACAACATTTGCTAATTTCCAATCTTCTGGGACGACTCCTGTTACCAGTGATTGGTTAAATAAATCTGTTAATGGTTTTGCTAGTTCACCGCTGAGCTCTTTTAATAGCTTTGTGTGTATCCCATCAGGCCCCTGTGACTTATTTATATTAATTTTAGACAGCTGACTTGGAACCTCTTCCTATGTAAAGACACATGCATCAAAAGATTAATTAGTCTTCCTAACTGAGGTCCTTTTCCTTCATTTTCCTTTGTAAAACTGAACAGAAGTATTCATTGAGGCAGTCAGTTAGTTCTTTGGCCTCTTTCACACGGGCGTCAGTTTTTTTGCCCGGATAAGAGCCGTGTGCGTTGCGGGAAAATGCGCGATTTTCCCGCGCGAGTGCAAAGCATTGTCATGCGTTGCACTCGCGTGAGAAAAATCGCGCATGTTTGGTACCCAAACCCAGAAGTTCGGGCTTGGGATTGATGTTCTGAAGATTGTATTATTTTCCCTTATAACATGGTTATAAGGGAAAATAATAGCATTCTGAATACAGAATACATAGTAAAACAGCGCTGGAGGGGTTAAAAAAAAATAATAATAATTTAACTCACCTTAGTCCACTTGCTCGCGAAGCTGGCATCTCCTTGTGTCTCCGCTGCTGATGAACAGGACCTGGGGTGAGCTGCTGCATTAAATACAGGTTAAGGACCTGTGATGGCGTCACTCCGGTCATCACATGGTACGTCACATGATCTTTTACCATGGTGATTCACCATGGTAAAAGACCATGTGATGACCGGAGTGACGTCATCACAGGTCCTTAACCTCTATTTAATGCAGCAGCTCACCCCAGGTCCTGTTCAGCAGAGGAGACACAAGGAGATGCCGGCTTCGCGATCAAGTGGACTAAGGTGAGTTAAATTATTTTTTATTTTTTTAACCCCTCTAGCGCTGTTTTACTATGCATTCTGTATTCAGAATGCTATTATTTTCCCTTATAACCATGTTATAAGGGAAAATAATAATGATCGGGTCTCCATCCCGATCGTCTCCTAGCAACCGTGCGTGCAAATCGCACCGCATCCGTACTTGCTTGCGGATGCCATCCGATTTTCACGCACCCCATTCACTTCTATGGGGCCTGCGTCACGTCAAAATCGGAAAATATAGAGCATGCTGCGATTTCCACTGAACGCACAAGTAATGCGTTAAAAACAACGCTCATGTGCACAGCCCCATAGAAATGAATGGGTCAGGATTTAGTGCGGGTGCCATACGTTCGCCGCACGGATGGCACCCGCACGGAAAACTCGCCCGTGTGAAAGGGGCCTTTGTCTTCTTCCATATACCTTCCTTCTTTTGTTTTTAATTTGGTAATTCCTTGTTTTAGTTAGTGATGAGCGGCAGGAGTCATATTCGAATTCGCGATATTTCGCGAATAGTTTTTAGAATCGGCAAGGTAATGATTGTGTAATATGCAAATTTTCGTAATTCAAATTCTCGGATTCAAATTTTTATTGCAAATTTTTCAACTTGCAACTATTAGACAAAGAAGATTATAGCACTATATTAGCTAAATTGCTCTATATTCGATTTTTTTAGAATATTCGCTATATTGCTATAACTTAGTTTTTTCGAATATTCGTAATATTCTAAAACAAGAATATATAGCGAATATTAGAAAAAAAACGAATATAGAGAAATTTAGCTAATATAGTGCTATAATCTTATTTTTTTATAGTTGTAATTTTGTTCCAATCTGAACTTCAGATGAGAAAAAAATTACAACTATTAGACAAAGAAGATTATAGCACTACATTAGCTAAATTGCTCTATATTCGTATTTTTTCGACTATTCGCTATATTGCTATTAGTTTTTTCGAATATTTGTAATATTCTAAAACAAGAATATATAGCTATATAACGAATATAAAAAAAACCCGAATATAGAGCAATGGAATGCTATAATCTTCTTTCTCTAATAGTTGTAATTTTTTTCTCATCTGAAGTTCAGATTGGAAAAAAATTACAACTATAAAAAAAGAAAAGATTATAGCACTATATTAGCTAAATTGCTCTATATTCGTTTTTTCTAATATTCGCTAAATTGCTATAACTTAGTTTTTTCAAATATTCGTAATATTCTAAAACAAGAATATATAGCAATATAGCGAATATTCGAAAAAACAAATATAGAGCAAAATTTGCAAACACTACTACTCCTAAAGTCAAGTATATTGCAGCCTTCTTATTGGCCCACAAGCTAGAAGCAGGGAGGGATCATGTGTACTGATTAAAAAAAAAAATATTCGCGAATTTTCGAAGTACCTATATTCGCGATAAAAATGCGAAATTCAAATATTTGTGATCAACACTAGTTTTAGTTTCCTTTTTTCATTTATGTATCTGAAGAATGCCTTATTGTCTTTTTTCACTGACTGAGCTAATTTCTCTTCTGCCTGTGCTTTAGAAACTCTTATAACTTTTTCGGCCTCGCTCTGCCTAATCTTATAAATTTCCCTGTCATCCCTGTTTTTTTTAATAATTACTAAATGCTATCTTTTTGTTTTTAATGATTTTGGCCACTTCTGCTGAGTACCACAGTGGTATCTTCCTTTTCTTGCTTTTACTGACAAGCCTAATGCAATTATCTGTTGCCTTCAATAGTGCCACTTTTAAGTAGTCCCATTTCTCCTGGACTCCATTGAAACTGTTCCAGTCTGATAGGGACTCGTATACCACTAATCTAATTTTAGAAAAGTCAGTTTTTCTAAAATCTAAAACTTTTGATTTTGTGTGGTGTGACTCAGTCACTGTACTTATAGTAAACCACACTGACTGGTGATCACTAGATCCCAAGCTTTCCCCTACAGTAATATCAGATACCTAATTCCCATTGGTGAATACTAAATCTAAAATAGCCTCCTTCCGGGTTGGCTCCTCAACTACTCCCTTCCAGTAGGGAATTTAGAATATCTTTACTCCTGGCAGAACTAGCTATTTTGGTTTTCCAGTTTACATCAGGAAGATAAAAGTCTTCCATAATGATAACTTCCCTTTTCAATTTCATTTTAGCTATTTCCTCAACTAGCAGATCATCTAATTCTTTGACTTGGCTAGGTGGTCTATATATCACACCTACACGAGTTACCTTATGATTATCAAGCTGCAAACCCTAAATTGGTCTTGCTAACTTCTATGTAATTAGATTTTATGCTATCTTTCACATACAGGGCCACCTCTCCCCCTTTTTTGCATTCTCTGTCTTTCCTATATAGCGAGAACCCTGGTATTGTTATATCCCAGTCATTACTCTCATTGAACCATGTCTCAGTAACAGCCACTAAATCTATATTCTCAGATGCCATTATAGACTCAACTTCATTGATCTTATTTCCTAAACTGCGAGCATTTGTAGACAAGACTCTGAGCTTGTCATTTCCTAACCTATGTGCTACTGGCATCTTCTGGCATTGTTCCGGGGGGCAGTCGGACTGCTGGATTATCACTGTGATGTCACCAGCCCAAATAGGCGGCCTTTAGCACTGCCCTAATCCTTAGTTATATAGCATTAGAAGCACAATGACTGACAGTACGTACGAACATACTGTCTTTACAGATGATGTGTATATACCTGCTTCCACAAAATACTGATTGAGGCCTACAATATGCCTGCTTCCACAAAATACTGATAGAGGGCTGTGATATACGTGCTTCCACAAAATACTGATTAAGGGGTATGATATACCTGCTCCATAAAATACTGATTTAAGAGGTTTGATATAATAATAATATTAATAATAAAATTTATTTATATAGCGCTACCATATTCTGCAGCACTTTACAAATTCATATGTTTCATGTACGAAACAACACTAATTGGCTAATATGCAACTGAAACACTAAGAGTCAGGGCCCTGCTTGCAAGAGCTTACAATCTATGAGGAATTGGGGGTGATACATAAGGTAGTTGATTGTGATAAGTAGGATTTGAGCCATTATTGAACTGACAGGAGTGGGGCCGGACGATCTGCTTCGGGTTTGGGACTACTAGAGGATCGAGATCAGGCCAGAGGAGTTGGTGGGGGGAGAGGTTTAGTCGGGGAATAGTCAGTTTAGGTAGCTTGATAAGCCTGCCTGAAAATGTGTTTTTAAGGCATGTTTGAAGGTGGAGAAGTTGTGGATTGACCTAGTATTCCGGGGCAGAGTATTCCAGAGAGTAGGTGCAGCTCGAGAAAAGTCTTGAAGACAGGAGTGAGAGGTACGAATTATGGAGGTTATTAATCTTAGGTCGCTAACAAAACGGAGAGCAAGAGTAGGGTGGTAGATGGACATGAGGGAGGAGATGTATGGAGGTGCAGCACTGTGGACAGCTTTGTGGGGGAGGCTGAGAAGTTTGAACTGTATTCTGTGGTGGATGGGCAACCAGTGAAGTGACTGGCACAGACTAGTAGCATCAGTGTAGCGGTTGGATGGATAGATAAGCCTGGCTGCAACATTTAGGACAGACTGAAGGGGGAGAGTTTAGTGAGAGGGAGACTGATTAGTAATGCATTGCAGTAGTCAAGACGAGAATGAATCAAGGCAACAAGAGTATTTGCTGTTTCCACCGTAAGAAAAGGGCGGATTCTGGCGATATTCTTGAGGTGCAGACGACAAGAGCGTGTAAGTGATTGAATATGGGGAACAAACACTGATATACCTGCTTCCACAAAATATTGATTGAGGCCTGCAATATACCTGCTTCCACAAAATACTGATTAAGGGCTGCAATATACCTGCTTCTACAAAATACTGATTGAGGGCTGTGATATACCTGCTTCCACAAAATACTGATTGAGGGCTGCGATATACCTGCTTCCACAAAATACTGATTAAGGGCTGCAATATACCTGCTTCTACAAAATACTGATTGAGGGCTGTGATATACCTGCTTCCACAAAATACTGATTGAGGGTTTGATAGACCTCCTTCCACAAAATCCTTAATGATGGAGATGGATTTGCGGGTTGCCCGGCGGTCGTTTTGCGGCGAACTTTGCGTGTTCTCGATTCGCCGAACATGCGAACATATGGCGAGGTTCACATGCACCATATTCTTTTGCATTGCGCCGAACTTTGACCCATGACACATCCATCAGGCGGGACAGGACAGCCAATTGAGATGTTTCAGCACATGGACACCCCCCCCCCCGACTATATATTCTGTCTTTTGCCAATGTAGGGTGTGATATACCTGTTGCCCCCCCAAAAAACTGATTGAGGGGTGTGATATACCTGCTTCCACAAAATACTGCTTGAGAACTGCAATATACCTGTTGCACCAAATAAACAGGGTGGTGTGATTTAACTGTTGTGGCAAAAAATAATAATTGAGGGGTGTGATATACCTGCTTCCACAAAATACTAATTGTAGGGTTTGATATACCTGCTTCAACAAAATACTGATTGAGGGGTGTGACATACCTGCTTCCACAAAATATTAATTGTGGGCTTTGATATACCTGCTTCAACAAAATACTGATTGAGGGGTGCGACATACCTGCTTCCACAAAATACTGATTGTGGGGTTTGATATATACCTGCTTTTATAAAATACTGATTGAGGGTTGCGATATACCTGCTTCCACAAATACTGCTCTTCTCTAGAGAACTGATTTAAGTTCTAGTCTATGATATGGTTCAATAGATATATGAAATGGAAATGATGAAAGCCTAACCTTATTTTGGATTATGAACACCTGTTGGCTGGGAGAAATCAGACGTCAATTTAGAGTTTTCTTTGTTTCCTGTTATTACTAAAATACCAGTTCAATTATTGGTTATATCTATATTCTATAAGTTACCCTATTTTCCAATTGATTGCATATAATTGACCATTATCATTTAATTGTCACCAATTTTATATTGTATTATATTTTCTTTTGCACTGAATTGGTATAAATAAATCTATTTATTTTGTATATACTTGTTTCCTTTTGTCTTCAACTCAGCGCAGATAATGAGCTCTTGTTTTTAGGGTACTTTCACACTAGCGTTTTTCTTTTCCGGCGCTGAGTTCCGTCCTAGGGGCTCAAATCCGGAAAAGGTCTGATCAGTTTTATCCTAATGCATTCTGAATGGAGAGTCCGTCCCTCAGGATGCATCAGGATGTCTACTGTTCAGTCTTTTTGACTGATCAGGCTTTTCAGAAAAACGTAGCATGTTGTATTTTTACCTCCGGCCAAAAATCCTGAACACTTTGACTGAACGACTTTTTCCCATTGACTTGCATTAACGCCGGATCCGGCACTGTGTGTTCAGTCAAAACGGATCCGGCTTTTGCATGTTAAACCTGAAAAATAGGAAAAAAAAGTTAAAGTCCATAAATGGCGGATCCGTTTTTTCCAATGCATTTTTCCATTGTGATCGAAAGCCTGATCAGGATTCAAATGTAATCAGTTTTCACACGTTTTTCCGGATCCGGCGGGCAGTTCCGGTGTCGGAATTGAACGCCGGATTCAAACAACGCTAGTGTGAAAGTAGCCTTAGCTATTGATTTGTGGAAATAGGTTGGAATCTCCTTTATTAGGGTACTTTCACACTTGCGTTGAAGGATTCCGGCAGGCAGTTCCGTCGCCAGAACTGCCCGCCGGATCCGGAAAAACGTTTGAAAACGGATTACATTTGCATCCAGATCCGGATGCGGATCCGTTTGACAAATGTATTGAAGTACCTCGGTGTCATCCGAGAAAAAGGATCCGGTATTTATTATTTTCACATTTTTAAAGGTCTGCGCATGTGCAGACTGAAAGAACGGATCCGTTAATGCGGCAATTTTCAAAGCCAGATCAGGCCTTAATAATTAATGCCGGCATTCCGGCAAGTGTTTCCGTTATTTTAGATGGAGAGAAAAATACAACATGCTGCGTTTTTTTCTCTGTCCAAATACCGTGAAAGGACTAAACTGAAAACATCCTGATGCATACTGAACGGAATGCTTTCAATTCAGAATACATTAGGATAAAACTCATTTTTTTTCCGGTATTAAGGCCTGAGGACAGAACACACTTTGACACTAGTGTGAAAGTACTCTTACAGATTGTAGCTTGTTTTTCATAAATAAAGTAAACTTTTTTTCAGAGTAGTATAAACATTCTGACAGGGTATCTGTGAGGAGAGCATAACTTATTTTATTTTGTATTTAAGGCTACTTTCACACTTGCGTTCAGAGCGGGTCCGTCTGATGTCTGCACAGACGAATCCACTCCTATAATGCAGACGTTTGGATCCGTTCAGAACGGATCCGTCTGCATTATAGTTTAAAAAAAATTCTAAGTGTGAAAGTAGCCTGAACGGATCCGTCCAGACTTTACATTGAAAGTCAATGGGGGGCGGATCCGTTTGAAAATTGAGCCATATTGTGTCAACTTCAAACGGATCCGTCCCCATTGACTTACATTGTAAGTCTGGACGGATCCGCTTGCCTCCGCACGGCCAGGCGGACACCCGAACGCTGCAAGTAGCGTTCAGGTGTCCGCTTGCTGAGCGGAGCGGACTCTGAACGCTGCCAGACTGATGCATTCTGAGCGGATCCGCGTCCACTCAGAATGCATTAGGGCAGTACGGATGCGTTCGGGGCCGCTTGTGATCCCCTTCAAATGGAGCTCACAAGCGGACCCCCCGAACGCAAGTGTGAAAGTAGCCTAAGTCGATACCTTTTATTTAATTTTTTACCAAGTGGACAACCCCTTTAGGCCCCTTTCACACGGGTGAGAATTCTGTTTAAATAGCACTCCATCCCAGTGCTCTGAGCGGGTTATAGAAATCAGTCTGGCCTTGGAAGCAAGGTAGGAAGGTTGTCTGTTCCAGCTTAGAAAAGATAAGTGTGGTTTCAGTTTTTGTTGTTTTCTGTCTAGGTTGTGTTTGTGTCATCTCTCCCATCCAGGTTCTATGCGAGCAGGCTGCTCCTGTTTCCCCTTTTCACCATCTCAGGGAATCTAGGGTGTTTTAGCCCAGGCACGGGGACACATCATTCTTACCACCAAGGTCTGAATGTGGGCTGAGCAGTGCAGGAAGAGAGGTCAGGGATTAGCTAGGAGGTGACCCTTCCCCTGCTTCTCGCCTAGAGCCTGGTTGTTGGTTTATCTGTGTGTCTGAGTGCTCGTCCGCCGTGACACCCGCACTGAATCCGGACCCATTCATTTCAATGGGGCTGTTCAGATGAGCAGTCATTTTCACGCATCACTTGTGCGTTGTGTGAAAATCGCAGCATGTTCTATATTGTGCGTTTTTCACGCAACGCAGGCCCCATAGAAGTGAATGGGGCTGCGTGAAAATCACAAGCATCCGCAAGCAAGTGCGGATGCGGTGCGATTTTCACGAATGGTTGCTAGGTGATGATCGGGATGGGGACCCGATCTTTATTATTTTCCCTTATAACATGGTTATAAGGGAAAATAATAGCATTCTTAATAGAGAATGCCAAGTAAATTAGGGATGGAGGGGTTAAAAAAAAAAAATTAACCCCTTAAGGACGCAGGGCGTACCGGTACGCCCTATTTTCCGAGTCCTTAAGGACTCAGGGCGTACTGGTACGTCCTAACTTTAAATGCAGATTCCGGCGCCCCAGGGGTTAATTTGAACAGGATACCGGCTGAAATCATTCAGCCGGCATCCTGTCACAGCGACAGGGGGGGTCATGTGACCCCCCTGTGTCGGCGATCGCAGCAAACCGCAGGTCAATTCGGACCTGCGGTTTGCTGCGCTTTTTGCTGCCTAAAACTTTTGAGTGCCTAAATTAGAGATTTTTCACCCCCCCCCCTGCACCCTGCAAAATTTTTTGGCTTCTAGTGGGTTATACCAGGGTGTCAGCACATTGCTGACACCCTGGTATAAACGACTGACATCTGCGCAGATGTCAGCCGTTTAACCCTTTCCATACTGCGGTCCGTACGGACCGCTGTATGGAAAAGGTTAATTGTCATCGGTCAGGGAGCTCCCTCCCTCTCCATCGGGGGGCTGCTGTGCCTTGGCAGCCCCCCGATGGAGAGGGAGAGAGCCCCCCGCAGCCCTGTCCTCACCCTTCCCCGTCTGCGAAGTTGTGGCAGACGGGGAAGGTTCCCATGGCAACAGGACGCCTGCTGTCCATGGTGCTGAACAGATCTATGCTAAAAGCATAGATCTGTTCAGTGTAAGTAATGTATTAAACAGACATCAGACCCACTGGATCTTCAAGAACCAAGTGGGTCTGGGTAAAAATTTTTTTTTAAAAAAGTGAAAAAAGTTAAGATAAAAAAAAAACATTTATCACTGAATAAAAATAAAAAAAATAAAATACACTACACATATTAGGTATCGCCACGTCCGTAAAGACCTGATCTATAAAACGGTCATATTACTTTCCCCGCACGGTGAACACCATAAAAATAAAAAAAATAAAAACTATGAGAAAATTGAAATTTTGCCCACCTTACTTCCCAAAAAAGGTAATAAAAGTGATCAAAAAAGTCGCATGTACGCCAAAATAGTACCAATCAAACCGTCATCTCATCCCGCAAAAAATGAGACCCTACCCAAGATAATCGCCCAAAAACTGAAAAAACTATGGCTCTTAGACTATGGAAACACTAAAACATGATTTTTTTTGTTTCAAAAATGAAATCATTGTGTAAAACTGACATAAATAAAAATAAAGTATACATATTAGGTATCGCCGCGTCCGTATCGACCGGCTCTATAAAAATATCACATGACCTAACCCCTCAGGTGACCATCGTAAAAAAAAAAAAAACGGAGTAAAAAAAGCCATTTTTTGTCAGCTCACGTCACAAAAAGTGTAATAGCAAGCGATCAAAAAGTCATATGCACCCCCAATATAGTGCCAATCAAACCGTCATCTCATCCCGCAAAAAATGAGACCCTACTCAAGATAATCGCCCAAAGTTATTGTATAAAACTTACATAAATAAAACAAATTGTATACATATTAGGTATCGCCGCGTCCGTGACAACCTGCTCTATAAAATTACCACATGATCTAACCTGTCAGATGAATGTTGTAAATAACAAAAAAAAACGTGCCAAAAAAGCTATTTCTTGTTACCTTGCCGCACAAAAAGTGTAATATAGAGCAACCAAAAATCATATGTACCCTAAACTAGTACCAACAAAGCTGCCACCCTATTCCGTACTTTCAAAAATGGGGTCACTTTTTTGGAGTTTCTACTCTAGGGGTGCAACAGGGGGGCTTCAAATGGGACATGGTGTCAAAAAAAACAGTCCAGCAAAATCTGCCTTCCAAAAACAGTATGGCATTCCTTTCCTTCTGCGCCCTGCCGTGTGCCCGTACAGCAGTTTACGACCATATATGGGGTGTTTCTGTAAACTACAGAATCAGGGCCATAAATAATGAGTTTTGTTTGGCTGTTAACCCTTGCTTTGTAACTGGAAAAAAAATATTTAAATGGAAAATCTGCCAAAAAAGTGAAATTTTGAAATTGTATCTCTATTTTCCATTAAATCTTATGCAACACCTATAGGGTTAACAAAGTTAGTAAAAATCAGTTTTGAATACCTTGAGGGGTGTAGTTTCTTAGATGGGGTCACTTTTAGGGAGTTTCTACTCTAGGGGTGCATCAGGGGGCTTCAAATGGGACATGGTGTCAAAAAAATAGGCCAGCAAAATCTGACTTCCAAAAACCATACGGCGCACCTCTCACTCTACGCCCCGCTGTGTGGCCGTACAGTAGTTTACGGCCACATATGGGGTGTTTCTGTAAACAGCAGAGTCAGGGCAATAAAGATACAGTCTTGTTTGGCTGTTACCCCTTGCTTTGTTAGTGGGAAAAATGGGTTAAAATGGAAAATTAGGCAAAAAAATTAAATTCTCAAATTTCATCCCCATTTGCCAATAACTCTTGTGCAACACCTAAAGGGTTAACGAAGTTTGTAAAATCAGTTTTGAATACCTTGAGGGGTGTAGTTTATAGAATGGGGTCATTTTTGGGCGGTTTCTATTATGTAAGCCTCGCACAGTGACTTCAGACCTTAGTCCTTAAGGTGAAATAGTCCTTAAGGGGTTAAACTCACCTCATCCACTTGTTCGTGCAGTCCGGCTCGTCTTCTTTCTTCTTTGAGGACCTGGGAGGAAAAGGACCTTTGGTGACGTCACTGCGCTCATCACATGGTCAATCGCCATGGTGATGGACATGTGATGAGCACAGTGATGTCACCAAAGGTCCTTTTCCTCCCATGTCCTCAAAGAAGAAGAAAGAAGACGAGCCGGACTGCACGAACAAGTAGATGAGGTGAGTTAAATTTTTATTTAATTTTTATTAAGAATGCTATTATTTTTCTTTATACCATGTTATAAGGGAAAATAATAAAATCTACACAACACCGATCCCAAACCCGAACTTCTGTAAAGGAGTCCGGGTTCGGGTCTGGGTACCAAACATGCCGATTTTTCTCACGCGCGCGCAAAACGCATTAAAATGCTTTGCAGTTGCACGGAAAAAAATTGTGCATTTTCCAGCAACGCACCCGAAATTTTCCCGCAGCGCCCGTGTGAAAGAGGCCTAAAAGGCGCTGTGTTCTGCAGGCAATCCTGGCCCATGTGCTTATGAAGACATATGGATTTGATAGAGGGCAGTCCATTAATTGCATTGCATGTGATGCATGTATATAGGTTTTATTATTGTATTTGTTTTTACCTGTAGTTTTTTTCGTAGTTACCAGAAGACACATCGTTTGATCTCCCATGCAATTCATGGATTCCAAGGTTCCACATGACTCACTTAACAGGGCGCACTTGGGACATTTAAGGCCATTGGGCTGTGAACTTGCATCTGGCACTTCAACAAAACAAAAAGAGTAGAAAACCATTAAATCTATGAACTATAATTGACTAGAAAATCAGGAGAGAAAGAGATGGAGCAAGAGAAATAACTGTGAGGACTGATGCCTTTCTGAGAATGGACCTATGCAATTGTATCGAGGCTGTCGGTCATTGAAAAACGGGCAAGATGGAACATGTTTAATTTTTTTACATCCGTTTTTCACTGACAGAGACTACTATTGGTCTTAAAATAAACGTGCGATGGCCGTTAAAAAAATGTACATGACGTGTCTGTTTTTCACTGTCGTGTGTATGTAGCCTTAGGTTAGTTTCACACTAGCTGCAAGGGACTCCGGCAGGAGAACATCCTGTCGGATCCGTGCCGCCGGACTACCGCCCCAGCCCTATTGACTATAATGGGGGCGGGGAGGAGTTCGGGCGGCAGCACGGCAGTACATGCCGAGAGGCTGCCAGAATAAGACATGTCATACTTTTATAAAATAATAAAATAAACAAGCATATCAGGTATTGCCGTGTCCATGACAACCGATAGTATAAAACTATCACATGATCCATCCCGTCGGGTGAATGCTGTAAGAAAAAAAATAACTGCGAGAACAACCACTTTTAGTCACCTCACCTCCCAAACAGCATAATGTTCTAATTACTCTAAAATTATAGAAATGAAAACGTCAATTCATTCCACAAAAAAACTAGCCCCTACACAAGACCATTACTAGGGGCGAAAATAATATATATATATAATCCAGTGGCATAGCGTGGGTTGCCAGCATCAGTGGCAAGCCAAGTATTGCGCCCCCCCAACCTGTGACCACGTCCCTTTTTTTTACAGATAATGCAGTAGATGTCACCTGCAGTCCTATGTAACACCACAGATAACACAGTGATAACTCTCTGAGTACAGATAATGTAGGAGATGTCACCTGCAGTCCTATGTAACACCACAGATAACACAGTGATAACTCTCTGAGTACAGATAATGTAGGAGATGTCACATGCAGTCCTATGTAACACCACAGATAACACAGTGATAACTCTCTGAGTACAGATAATGTAGTAGTTGTCACCTGCAGTCCTATGTAACACCTCAGATAACACAGTGATAACTCTCTGAGTACAGATAATGCAGTAGATGTCTCCTGCAGTCCTATGTAACACCTCAGATAACACAGTGATAACTCTCTGAGTACAGATAATGCAGTAGATGTCTCCTGCAGTCCTATGTAACACCACAGATAACACAGTGATAACTCTCTGAGTACAGATAATGTAGTAGATGTCTCCTGCAGTCCTATGTAACACCACAGATAACACAGTGATAACTCTCTGAGTACAGATAATGTAGTAGATGTCTCCTGCAGTCCTATGTAACACCACAGATAACACAGTGATAACTCTCTGAGTACAGATAATGTAGTAGATGGGTGTGAGCCCCCATAAGTCAGAACACACACAGTGTGACCTGAAGTCTGGGGCCGGGCTGCTACAGTGTGGGCCAAATTCTATATCCACCCCCCATCGCTACAGATCATACAGGGTAATACAGCGCCCCCTACCTCCTACATCCAGCGATGTAACCTTTTATCTAGATGTATGTGACCTTCAGACCATCCACCATTTTTCAGCCACTTCTCATCTCTGCAGTTTGACAAAAAAATCTTAGTTTACTACTTTTCCATCCTCCTCCCATCTTCTGGACAAATCATCCTACCACCCCCAATACTGTGCCTGCTGTGCTCCCCAATACTATACTGCAGAAACAGATAAACCCTCTGATAATACTAGTACCACACAGATAGTGCCCTTCAATAATTATTGGCACACAGTGCCCTAATATAACTGCACCCAGCAAATAGTGCCCCTGACACTAATAGTGTAAACATAACGTCCCCAAAAAATAATTGTGGTAAGCTGATACTGGGCCAAGGTGCCCCCACAGTAATAGTGCTCCCAACAGTCCCACCGATAGTAATAATTATCTGCTGGAGCATTAAAGCTAAATTGTGTGGCACTCTGCTATCGTTAAATGCCAGGAGTCGGGTTCCCACGCCGTTCACAGTGAAATCGAAAAACTCTCTGCTAGAGCACACATGGTAGTAATAGTGCCCCCAGCATGTCCCCACTGTTCCCCAGAAGTAATAATGCTCCCATAGTGCCCATACTAGTAATCATGTTCCCCCCATAGACCCCCATTAGTAATAAAGCCCACCATAATGCCCCCAATAGTAATAATTCTCCTTATAATGTGACAGTACAAAAAATGCCCCCTTATAATGCCCCTAGCTGAGCTAATGTCCCCATAGTGCCCACATAATGTGCCAGTATAAAATACCCCTATATAGTGCCCCCAGTAAATTCCCCCATAGTGCTCCTTTCCCCTTCCTCCTAGTGCCCCCATAATGTACCAGTATAAAATGCCCCATATATAGTGCCCCAGTAGATGCCCTCAGTGTCCCTCATAATTTGCAAGTATAAAATCCCCCTTCTTAGTGCCCCTGTAGATGACCCCATAGTACTCCTCTCCCCTTCCCTGTAGTTCCCACCATAATGTGTCCCAGTATAAAATGCCCCTATACAGAGCCCCCCATATAAAATACCCCTTCTTTGTGGCCTCAGTAGATTCCCCCATGGTGTTCCTCTCCCCCTTCCCCCATAGTGCCCCCATATAAAATACCCCTTTTTTGTGGCCTCAGTAGATACCCCCATAGTGCCCCCAATAATGTGCCAGTAAGAAGTGCCCCCATAGTGCGACCCAATAATGTGCCAATAAGAAGTGCCCCCATAGATACTCCCGCAGTGCCCCCTATAATGTGCCAGTAAGAAGTGCCCCCCAATCATGTGCCAATAACAAGTGCCCCCACAGCGCTCCTCTCCTGTATTGTACCATATAAAATATATATACTCACATACTCACCTTCATCAGGCTGGCAGCGAAGCGATGCCTCTTCCGGCCTGTGTCCTGGTACAGGCACCATGTCTGTGGGCTGCACTGATGGAGCCAGACCTATTCCACTTGAATGGGTCCACGTTTTTTGAGGTGCAGAGAGACGGACTGTATGCCGGAGTGCTTCAGTGGCCTTCTGCTCCGTATCTTCCGGATTGTGGACACATTCAAGTGAATGGACCCGCAGCCGTGATAGTGTGCCAATGGCCAGCGCACTTTTATTGCAGACCTGCTGTTTGTGGGCCGCAAATACGGGCATGGTTGGCACACATCCTGTGCATGAGCCCTAATAGTAAGAGCTATTCTGAATGGCTTGGATAAATAAAAGCATCCAAAACTATTACCACAGAAAGATGAAAAATTAACCAGGAGGGTAAAAAATGGGCAGTTCAGTGGGAATATATTGTATGTATACCATTATACATTAAAATGGGATAAAAAAAAGCATTGCTCACCTCACCATTCGTCCTCTGCTGCCACTGTAACGCTTATCTGGTCCTCTCTACCTCCTGGTCCCGGCTGGCCTCTACCTCCTGGTCCCCGCTGGCCTCTACCTCCTGGTCCCGGCTGGCCTCTACCTCCTGGTCCCCGCTGGCCTCTACCTCCTGGTCCCGGCTGGCCTCTACCTCCTGCTCCCAGCTGGCCTCTACCTCCTGCTCCCGGCTGTCCTCTACCTCCCGGTCCCGGCTGGCCTCTACCTCCTGGTCCCGGCTTGCCTCTACCTCCTGGTCCCGGCTGGCCTCTACCTCCTGGTCCCGGCTGGCCTCTACCTCCTGGTCCCGGCTGGCCTCTACCTCCTGGTCCCGGCTTGCCTCTACCTCCTGGTCCCGGCTGGCCTCTACCTCCTGGTCCCCGCTGGCCTCTACCTCCTGGTCCCGGCTGGCCTCTACCTCCTGCTCCCAGCTGGCCTCTACCTCCTGCTCCCAGCTGGCCTCTACCTCCTGCTCCCGGCTGTCCTCTACCTCCCGGTCCCGGCTGGCCTCTACCTCCTGGTCCCGGCTTGCCTCTACCTCCTGGTCCCGGCTGGCCTCTAACTCCTGTTCCCGGCTGGCCTCTACCTCCTGGTCCCGGCTGGCCTCTACCTCCTGGTCCCGGCTGGCCTCTACCTCCTGGTCCCGGCTTGCCTCTACCTCCTGGTCCCGGCTGGCCTCTAACTCCTGGTCCCGGCTTGCCTCTACCTCTCGGTCCCGGCTGGCCTCTACCTCCTGGTCCCGGCTGGCCTCTAACTCCTGGTCCCGGCTGGCCTCTACCTCCTGGTCCCGGCTGGCCTCTACCTCCTGGTCCCGGCTGGCCTCTACCTCCTGGTCCCGGCTGGCCTCTACCTCCTGGTCCCAGCTGGCCTCTACCTTCTGGTTCCGGCTGGCCTCTGCCTCCTGCTCCCGGCTGTCCTCTACCTCCTGGTCCCGGCTGGCCTCTGCCTCCTGCTTCTTTATTTAACTCATTCTGCCCCTTATATAATAAAAATATAACCCCCCCTACTCAACCCTTTAATCCTCTAAATATAAGATTTTCGGGTACATTCACACGTCCATATAATTTTATCCGCTTCCGTTCCGCATTTTGCTCCCTGACCTTGGTGCTAAATATTCTGATATTGCTATTGCAAAATGCGGACACACGGAACGGATGCAGAAACACAACGGAAACAAATTGCAGACACACGATTTTGTTATTTGCGGACCGCAAAACGGAAGAGGATTGCACACGGCCGTGTGAATGTACCCTTAAAAGGAGGAGCTTTCACTGTTAATTCCCAGGGTGCCTGTGGCCTGTCAGGTGTCTGCTCCTTTCTCAGTACTGCGTATTGAAACTGTAACGAAGATGGATGTATCCTTTAACCCCTTAGTGACCAGCCTGTTTTGGGCCTTACTGACCAAACGTTTTTCTTCCTTTTTTCATCGTCGCGTTCCAAGAGCTATAACTTTTTTATTTCTATATAGCTTTATGAGGGCTTGTTTTTTTGCGGAAAAAGGTGTAGTTTTTAATGGCGCCAGTTTGGGGTACACATAACTTTCTGATTAACTTTTATTAACTCTTTCTGGGAGGGAGATGGGGAAAACAGCAATACTACCACTGCATTTTTATGTTATAAATTTTATGGCGTTAATTTTTTTATATAAATAACATAATATCTTAATTCTATGGGTCACTACGATCACAGTGATACCAAATACATATAGTTTTATTTTCCGTTTTACAACTTTTTTGCAATAAAACCTGTTTTTTGCATTGCCGCATCTGAAGGCCGATAACTTTTTTATTTTTCTTTCTATGGAGTTGTGTGAGGGCTTGAATGGGTGATCACCAAGGGGTTAAAAGTACAGTTGTTATGGACATGTTTAGGGGCAATGGTTAAGGAACTACTGTCTCAATTAACCAGTTTGATGTTGGGCCAAACAATAAGGCCTCTTTCAGACGGGCGTTGCGGGAAAAGGTGCGGGAGCGTTGCGGGAACACACACGATTTTTCCGCGCAAGTGCAAAACATTGTAATGCGTTTTACACGCGCGTGAGAAAAATCGGCATGTTTGGTACCCAAACCCGAACTTCTGGGATCGATGTTCTGTAGATTGTATTATTTTCCCTTATAACATGGTTATAAGGGAAAAATAATAGCATTCTGAATACAGAATGCATAGTAAAATAGCGCTGGAGGGGTTAAAAAAATAATAAAAATAATTAAACTCACCTTAATCTACTTGATCGCGCAGCCGGCATCTCTTCTCTCTGTCTTCTGTGCTGTGTGCAGGAAAAGGACCTGTGGTGATGTCACTCCGGTCATCACATGATCCATCACATGATCTTTTACCATGGTGATGGATCATGTGATGACCACAGTGACGTCACCACAGGTCCTTGTTGCTACACAAAGCTAAGCTGAAGACAGAAGGAGATGCCGGCTGCGCGAGCAAGTGGATTAATGTGAGTTAAATATTTTTTATTTTTTTTAACCCCTTCAGCGCTATTGTACTATGCATTCTGTAGTCAGAATGCTATTATTTTCCCTTATAACCATGTTATAAGGGAGAATAATAATGATCGGGTCCCCATCTCGATCATCTCCTAGCAACCGTGCGTGAAAATCGCACCGCATCCGAACTTGCTTGCGGATGCTTACGATTTTCACGCACCCCTATTCACTTTTGTGGGGCCTGCGTTGCGTGGAAAACGCACAATATAGAACATGCTGCGATTTTCACGCAACGCACAAGTGATGCGTGAATATCACCGTTTGTGTGCACAGCCCCATAGAAATGAATGGGGCAGGATTCAGTCCGGTGCAATGCGTTCAACTCACGCATCGCATCCGCGCGGAATACTCGCCCTTGTGAAAGGGGCCTAAGGGTCGCATTGTGGTGATTTCCTGGTATTCATCCTTTAATCCCTGCACAGCAGTGGTTCTCAACTCCGTCCTCAGGACCCACCTACCGGTCATGATTTGAGAATATCCCAGAGAATAAATACCCGTGGTAAGTCCTGATGCATTGACACCAATTATATCACCTGCTCAATACTAAGGACATCCTGAAAAAATGACCGGCTGGTGGGTCCTGAGGACCGGATTTGAGAACCACTACTGTACAGGGATGTGGAATTCTCTGAGGGTTATCGGCCAGACCGCTACCTCTCGAGAGGGTCTCGCTGCTGACCTACTGAGATCAGATAGACTTGGAAAACACCAGAGACAAAGGCACAGCATAATTCAGAACCATGCAGAATAAATTGATAAAGCTCCAGACTTGACTAATTACCTATAGGCTTCGCTGACGTACATCGATCTTCAGAACAACATGTAGTCGCCATCTTCTCCAAACTACTTTGAGATTGGTTGTATACCCCAGTCGCATTACATTCACTGGGTTGAGCACAGAATCTATTAAACCTCTGGAAGATGAAGTCACCTGTAGATAAAGTATGTGAAACGAATTACACATGTCAAGCTTTTCTAAATTCACTACAAGTGAAGCATATGGAAAACTTCTCCTTCAAGGGTTTCTGTCATCAGAAAAATGGTCATGTAGCTGGCTGACGATAGCGATGTGCTAATGTCAGCAGAAGATAACCGTATGACTTATATCTCCCTGCCTGCCGCCGTTCGCGCTAAATAATGTCTTTTATAATATGCAAATCAGCCTCTAGGTGCTAGTAGGGCGTTGCTGTAGCACCTAGAGGCTCCGTCCTCTCACCGTTTGGCACGCCCTTGTAAAGGTGATTGACATCCTCCTCCGTGCCCCACACTTCCTGCGCCGTCCATTTGAGTATTAGGCGCAGGCATAGTGAGTAAAAGACGCTCGTCTGCTGCCGTCCTTCACTCATTGCGCCTGCTCCTAATACTAAAATGGATGGCGCGGGCGTGGGATTTGCGGGGCACGAAGGAGACCGAGGATGTCCATCACCTTTACAAGGGCGTGAGAGGACGGAGCCTCTAGGTGCTACAGCAACGCCCCACTAGCACCTAGAGGCTAATTTTCATATTATAAAAGTCATTATTTATAGTGTTGATCACGAATATTCGAATTGAGAATCGGGAATATCGTCACTTCGAGAATTCTCAAATATTTAGAATATAGTGATATATATTTGTAATTTCGAATATGAGAGATTTTTTTTTAAAAACAGTACACGTGATCCCTCCCTGCTTCTAGCTTGTGGGCCAATGAGAAGGCTGCAGTATCTTTGACTTTAGGAGTAGTGTTGATTGCGAATTTTCATAATGCAAATGATCGGTTCTAGCTTTATTAGAAAGCAATTGCCATGTACTACATGAGGTCTGATTTAAAAAAAATATATCACATCAGTTCTGGCAAAATCAATTTAAAAGGGTTGTCCTGTCTGGACTAACTGTCCTCTACACAAGATGCAAAACCACACTTTGACACTTTTTTAGTACTTTTTGTACAGTTGTGGTACTGCAGAGGTGGATCCCTCCCCGGTCTCCTTGTGGGAGGTCTAGTGAAGATACACTGATGCACTACATGCACACTGGCAGGCAACTGGCGGCTTAAACCCCCAGTGATCTTCATGTTACCAACACTTTATAGCACTTCATCTCTGATCCCCTGTTGCAAGGTCTGGTGAAGATGCACTGATATGAATTAGTTTGTAAATGGGAACCCTGCTACAGTCACCTGATCACCACTGGTCCGACTGCCTTTACCTCTTGTGATCAACTGATCGCTAGAACCTGTGAGAGGCATAATGTAGTATTACTTGTATCTGTAAAGAATAAATCAAGGCAACTGGACGTACTGTAGATTTCTTGAAAACTTTTCACTCGTTCTTCCAACGAGCTTTCTCAATTCTGAGCGATTGTACAAAAATTCTGGGAATAAATATGTAACTGAATCCACATCTGGTAATTATACCCAGCATTGGGTCAAAGGTGTTGATTCCATTATCCTAACTGGGGTCAGTAGGTGATAAAGACTTCCCAGAAAAAGGTGTCAAGACTGCATTGTATGTGGCAGACAATAGATGTCTAACCCCCCCCACCTCTATTCAAGCTTGGCTTCTCCATTTTTACGTAGATGGCCTCCTTCACGCCTCGTTTGTACCAATCGGCCTCCTTATCCAAAACACGTACTTGACTGTCTTCAAAGGTGTGACCTGTTCCTTTTAGATGTAAGTACACGGCTGAATCTTGACCAGAGGTTTTGGCTCTTCTATGCTGGGCCATACGCTGATGTAGTTGTTGTTTTGTTTCGCCGATATACAGTTCTGAGCAGTCCTCATTGCACTGGACTGCGTACACAATGTTGTCCATCTTGTGTTTAGGCGTTGGGTCTTTGGGGTGAACCAGTTGTTGCCTCAGTGTGTTGCTGGGTTTAAAGCAAACAGGAATGTGATGTTTATTAAAAATCCTTTTGAGTTTCTCAGACACCCCAGCTACATATGGGATATAGGATATTGTCTGCCACATACAATGCTGTCTTGACACCTTTTTCTGGGAAGTCTTTATCACCTACTGACTCCAATTAGGATAATGGGATCAACACCTTTGACCCAATGCTGGGTATAATTAACAGATGTGGATTCAGTTACATATTTATTCCCAGAATTTTTGTACAGTCACTCAGAATTGAGAAAGCTTGTTGGAAGAACGAGTGAAACGTTTTCAAGAAATCTACAGTACGTCCAGTTGCCTTAATTTATTCTTTACAGATATATACCATGACCTGGATAAATGAGAACCTTCACAGACGTAGTATTACATGGCTCCTATACATTAGGCAACATATGATGATATTTTCTCCATTCTCCTGATACTGGCAACCATATAGAAATAGTTACATCATAGGTGGATAGTGTGATTTGGGGCTTTGGACTTCAAAGGTCGTGGGTCCCTTTCCAACCACTTGTAGTCATGACGTGACTTTGGCAAATTAATTCTATTTGAGGTGCACATGCCACTTGGATTCTTTTTTTTTTGCTGTAGTACCCTTCATTGCCCTAATGCCCATATCCATCTAAAACTCCTTATAATGTAAACTATATAAAAAAAGGTTCTAATATTTAAAGGGGTTGTCCAGGGCTAGAAAAAATATGGCTGCTTTCTTCCCAAAACAGTATTACAACAGTGTATTACAATTCACTGGAGCTGAGCTGCAATACCAGACCTGGCCCATGGGCAGGGGTGGCACTGATATTTTTGGAATAAAGCAGCCATCTTTTTCTAATCCTGTACACATTTCAGTGGATTATGCGCCAAACTTCAACTTGCATGAAAATTTGAGAAGATTTAAAAGGAGTAATTTGCACTGGTAATTCACAGGCGGCACATGGACTGCCATGTGGCTGCCACCATCTCCGTTAGGAAGTGTGTTCTCTTTGTGTATTAAAATAAGTACTTTGAGAAGGAATAACATACAGCAGACATATAGACAGGGGCTGTTTATAGCTATATATGAATGTAGTCTCCCCTCCCAACCTGCAAACTCAAACCCAAACCACGTGCCCTGCAAGAACCCCCCCCCCCCCAGCTGTGCCCATGAACACAAGTAAGGTTTTAACTTATATATATAGTAGAAATTACCGCCTGTATATAAAATAATCCCACCTCTTACCGTATACAGATATCTCGTAGCGCGAGGCACACACATTGCCGTCAGGGCAAGAGTCAACTAGGGGAATCAAACACGAATCTGAGTTTATGTTCCAACAAGTGATACATTCTAAGCAATAACCTGCAATAACATAAAAATAATAATGTGATATTCGGAAATTCATCAAGATGTCAAGAAATAAGAGCTTTTGGAAGAATTTCGAACATAGGAGACATACTGTATCTGAAAGACCCAGGGCCCGATACAAAGAATACAACATTGTAGATGATACTGGTCTCTTCCATTGTTACATAGTTGAAAAAAGTCCAGTCTGTATAATCCTCCCATGTTGATCCGGAGGAAGACAAAAACTATACAAGATGGTTATCAATTTAACCCATAGTAGAAGATAAATTCCTTCCCAACTCTCTGGAGTATAATACAGGATGTAACTCAGGATCAGTACAGGTTAAGTAATGTAATGTATGTACACAGTGACTGCACCAGCAGAATAGTGAGTGCAGCTCTGGAGTATAATACAGGATGTAACTCAGGATCAGTACAGGATAAGTAATGTATGTACACAGTGACTACACCAGCAGAATAGTGAGTGCAGCTCTGGAGTATAATACAGGATGTAACTCAGGATCAGTACAGGATAAGTAATGTATGTACAGAGTGACTGCACCAGCAGAATAGTGAGTGCAGCTCTGGAGTATAATACAGGATGTAACTCAGGATCAGTACAGGATAAGTAATGTATGTACACAGTGACTGCACCAGCAGAATAGAGAGTGCAGCTCTGGAGTATAATACAGGATGTAACTCAGAATCAGTACAGGATAAGTAATGTAATATATGTACACAGTGACTGCACCAGCAGAATAGTGAGTGCAGCTCTGGAGTATATTACAGGATGTAACTCAGGAGCAGTATAGGATAAGTAATGTAATGTATGTACACAGTGACTGCACCAGCAGAATAGTGAGTGCAGCTCTGGAGTATAATACAGGATGTAACTCAGGATCAGTACAGGATAAGTAATGTAATGTATGTACACAGTGACTGCACCAGCAGAATAGTGAGTGCGGCTCTGGAGTATAATACAGGATGTAACTCAGGAGCAGTACAGGATAAGTAATGTATGTACACAGTGACTGCACCAGCAGAATAGTGAGTGCAGCTCTGGAGTATAATACAGGATGTAACACAGGAGCAGTACAGGATAAGTAATGTATGTACACAGTGACTGCACCAGCAGAATAGTGAGTGCAGCTCTGGAGTATAATACAGGATGTAACTCAGGATCAGTACAGGATAAGTAATGTAATGTATGTACACAGTGACTGCACCAGCAGAATAGTGAGTGCAGCTCTGGAGTATAATGCAGGATGTAACTCAGGAACAGTACATGATAAGTAATGTAATATGTACACAGTGACTCCACCAGCAGAATAGTGAGTGCAGCTCTGGAGTATAATACAGGATGTAACTCAGGATCAGTACTGGATAAGTAATGTATGTACACAGTGACTCCACCAGCAGAATAGTGAGTGCAGCTCTGGAGTATAATACAGGATGTAACTCAGGATCAGTACAGGATAAGTAATGTATGTACAGAGTGACTGCACCAGCAGAAGAGTGAGTGCAGCTCTCGAGTATAATGCAGGATGTAACTCAGGATCAGTACAGGATAAGTAATGTAATGTATGTACACAGTGACTGCACCAGCAGAAGAGTGAGTGCAGCTCTCGAGTATAATACAGGATGTAACTCAGGATCAGTACAGGATAAGTAATGTATGTACAGAGTGACTGCACCAGCAGAATAGTGAGTGCAGCTCTGGAGTATAATGCAGGATGTAACTCAGGATCAGTACAGGATAAGTAATGTAATGTATGTGCACAGTGACTGCACCAGCAGAATAGTGAGTGCAGCTCTGGAGTATAATACAGGATGTAACCAAATTTTTCAAGGGTCGTACGACCTAAGCGTGGCTTGAACCACCCACTGACTAATTTTTTATTTTAAGTGCATAAAACTTGTATCTTTATTGTTACTATTTAAAAATTGAACTCTGGATTTACTTAAAATTCCTCAGAATGAGCGGTGAGACTGTTATATATATTTATGTACCCCTCTTGGTATATGTCACTGGATGGGATAGCTCCTGATATACTTCTCAGGGCTTGCCCAAATCCCTAAATCTTTATGGCAACTTTATATTTAGTTGCAGCTAAATCTCTACTATGAGGGCTCACTCCGCTCAATCTGATTCTAAAATGTATGCTCCCGCTTCCCTACATGTTTCGCCGAGCCTTCGGCGTCCTCAGGGGATATGCAGGTTTGCATTGGAGGGGGCGGTCCCTAGATTTTATGGGTTCGGTTTATAGGGGTCGGGCGGCTAAAGCCAATCAGCACTCAGCTTTCAGTGATTGGCGTGGCTTATTACGAATTGTCGTCACTTCCAATATCAGTTAACCACGTCTCCTTCACTGGTGACGTGGTCTCGGGCACTCCCATTTGCCCGCGTCACTTCCTCTTCTACCTGTGACGTGAACGGGCCTCCGATTGGTGGAGCATCCAGTGATGAATAGTTTCGGTGCATGGGTGTCTCAGTTAGACGTCCTTTACTGATGACACCTGCCTCCGCATCCAGCGCTTAGAGATGACGTCTGTTTACAATCGTCATTTTCTGTTATATCTGCGCATGTGTCTGTAGCTTGGGATATTTACAGAATGAGTTATCGGATGTTTCAGGTACCATACATTATGAATGGGCATGTACACACACACTTAGGAGAGCACTCAGATTCTACCTCTTATATCAGTGGTTATTTCAAAAAACGGGGGTTATTTATTATGGAATATGGAATATAATCCTATATATCTATCCTGAGGACACTGCTCATTTTAGGGCCCTCAAATAATATATATTCTATTCAATCTCATCTAATATCTTCCAATCAATCATATATTACATGCTCTATTGATCAGCTTTAATATATATCAAATATTATTTAGGTGAATTATTAACTCCCTACTATACTATACCATATATCCCTCTTACCGTATATATTATTTAGATATTCTCCCAATAATCACTCATACCAAACCCGGAAATGTATTCTTATTTATTAATTTAATTTTTTATTTTTATTTATTTTTTATTTTGTTATTTATTTTATATTAAATTTTTATTGTTGTTTATTATTATTTATTATAACAAATTTTTTTATAAAATTTTTTTTTTCTAGTGCTCGTGTCATCATAATTTCTACTATATTATTTTATTTTAGTCTGGTCTTCTTATATACTACCTATACCTACAAAGTAGTGATATTTGATTTATATAATTTCCTATAGCTGATCAGTTTCTTATTTAAGTTATTTTAATTTAACTAATTTACATCCGATATTTAATTTTTAGTTTTTTAACACCCCCGAAGATTGAAATTGTTCTTTTGAAAGAATATTAATTTCTATTTTTTCTTTTTTTCTCTTTTTCTCTTTTTCTTTTTTCTTTTTTATATATATATGCAATAATTCTCCACTTATTTTTACCATCTACTTTTATTTCTATTATTGTTAGGGATATCTTTTATTCTGTCATATTTTATTTTTCAGGGTCCCACACTGTCTAATTATATCCTCACCAATGAAGCATCCCCTCTTAGGCTATCTTGATCCAGAAGATACTCTCCCAGAGTGTGTGTACATGTCCCTCAATTTTTGGTGTAACTTATTTTATTTCCTTTGGTATCCGACCTCCTGTTTATTTTGTCCTATTTTTCTTTGAATTTAGGGACCGTTCCCTAATTTATTATTTTTCGTTTATCTAATTTTGCTAGTATTTATATTTTATTTTTTAACTTTTAGGACTAACTGATTACCCTTCTTATTTTATTTTATATTTGTATTCATTTTTAATTTGTGAAGATAATTCATATTTATTTTCTTCTCTTTTTCAGGTATCTTTCACTTCTAAGACCCGTCCATTACGGTAAGTCATATTTTCTTCAAAGGGATCCCTCCTAAAATTTTCTTTTAGAGTTACTATTTGTTCTTGTTTTTATTTTTTATTTTCCATTTAATTCTTTTATGCCGTTCATTTTCTTGATTATAAAAAGGAAGCAAACGTAAATCCTTCATTGAGACCATTCGGTGCTAGTGACTTTAAACGGTGTATCCACCTAGTCTCTTCTTGCTGTAACTTTTTGTCAATGCTTCCTTGTCTAGGATTTCCTTTTAATTTTTGTATTCCCCAAATTTTGAGGCCAGTTGTTTGCCCCCTGTGAAATCTTTTTAGATGTCTCGAAAGGGGTGTTTCTTCATCTGTATTTAAGACACTAAAATGCTTTGATATTCGCCTTCTAAATTCCTGAATCGTTTTCCCAATATA
Source organism: Bufo gargarizans (assembly GCF_014858855.1). Taxonomy (NCBI): domain Eukaryota; kingdom Metazoa; phylum Chordata; class Amphibia; order Anura; family Bufonidae; genus Bufo; species Bufo gargarizans. The sequence goes on along the minus strand of NC_058081.1, from coordinate 719,716,229 downwards.
AAGTAGATCACATTCACATTGTATTGCATATATGAGGCCCTTGCTTCTGCAATTGATATACTCCCTGATTTTATATTTTTTACCATCAACTGGGTTGATGAACTCTTTTTTCACCATCATATATTTACAAAAAGTGCATGTACCACAGGGGTACGATCCTTTAGTTTCTAGCCATGTTTCCTTTTTCTGGATGTTTTTTTGGAAGTGGCTTCTTACCACCATCTCTTTAAGGTTCGTACCACGCCTATATGTAATGCTCGGGTTCCTTGGGAGTATCAGTCCTAGATCCTTATCTGCTCTTAAAACATGCCAATGTTTTTTTAAGATGTTGTACACTTGTTTATTTTGGATGTCAAATGTCCCTATGCACCTGATCGTTTTTTCATTACCTCTCTGTCTTTCAACAAGGAGTTCTTCTCTATCGGTGCTTTTAGCTGTATTGTAGGCTTGATGCAACACCTTTTTAGGATATCCCCTCTACCGGAATTTAGAATATAAAGTTTGGCATTCTTTATTGAATGCCTCAATGTTGGTACAGTTCCGTCTGGCTCTTAAATACTGCCCGATGGGAATTCCTTTCTTTAAAGGCTGAGGGTGATAGCTTTGCCAATGTAAAAAGCTGTTGCTAGATGTCGGTTTTCTGTATATTTCCGTTAGTACCCTTCCACTACCATCCAGGATGATCTTCAGATCCAGGAAGGCTATGCTCTTTTCTTGAATTTCTGTGGTGAATTTTAAACCTAAACTATTATTGTTGAGTTTTTCCGTAAACTGATTGAATTCTGACTTGGTTCCATTCCAGAAAATAAGAATATCGTCAATAAACCTTCCCCAAAATAAAATTAAATCCGTATAATGTGTATTATCCTCAGTGAAAACGTGCTGATCTTCCCACCACCCTAAAAAAAGATTGGCAAAACTGGGCGCACAAACCGTCCCCATTGCCGTCCCATGTGTCTGTAAATAATAAGTGCCATTAAACATAAAATAATTGTGAGTGAGAAGAAATCGTAGCAATTGTGCTACAAATTCATTATGTGAGTGAAATTGTGTTCCCTTTGTGTATAAGTACTTCTTGACGGCTTCTATACCCAGTTCATGATCTATGCTGGTATACAGAGCCTCTACATCTAGACTCGCTAAAAGGGTGTTGGGGCCTACTTGGACATCATTTAGTTTCCTGACCATGTCCAGGGTGTCCTTTACATATGATGGGAGACTAGCAACAAAAGGTCTAATTAATGTATCTACATAAGTGCTTATGCCTTCGCATAAATTCTCATTCCCAGATACTATAGGTCTGCCCGGTACAGGGTCTCTCTTCTTGTGTACTTTGGGCAGAGCATAGAATGTGGCTGTTGTGGGGTTGGAATTATACATTACTTTAAATTCTTCCTTAGTGATTAAATGGTTTTCTTTTGCTCCTTTTAGAATGGTTTCAAGTTCCTTTTGATATTTTTCTTTGGGATTGTACTCTAATTTCCTATAGGTTTTTTCATCCTTAAGAAGTTTTAGCACCATTTGAACATAATATTCTCGATCAAGTATCACGATATTACCCCCTTTATCAGAGGGTTTTATAACCACATCATCCCTTTTCATTAAATCCTCCAGAGCTGCTTTTTCTGGTATACTAAGATTACTTCCTATCTCACTCCTTTTTGTTTTTATCGTTTCTAGATCTTTTGTTACAAGCTTCACAAAAGTCTCTACACTTGCATAGCCTGAGAAAGGAGGTGTATATTTAGATTTGGGATGGAGGTTTGTGAATGGTGCTTGAATTGCCTGGATTTCACCTCTACTCTCTCTATATAGATCTTCCAGAATGTTTATGGCTTCCCGTTCTTTTTGATCAGGGTCTCTCTTTTCTTTCTCTTTAAATTCTTTATGAAGTGCCAGCTTCCTGGCAAAGAGGTTGATGTCTTTGACCCAGGTAAAGCAATCAAATCCAGGTGTCGGTGTATAAGAGAGGCCTTTATTCAGGAGGGAGATAAGCTGGGGTTCTAGCGATATATTGGCAAGGTTAATAATCTGCATGTTGGTAATCTCATCTAGATTCTCTGTTGATTGTATCCCCACTTGTCCCTGTCTCTCAATTGTACACCTGGTACTAAAAAAGAGGGGGTAGTTGTTTGTCCTCCTTGACTCCCACTCTGTAAAGGGCCACCCAATAAACCATAACTCGATGAGGCCGGTAAGGCAGAAAAGGATGGTAAAGATGGATATGTGCCTTCTCTCTGTATGTTTGGAATGATGTTCCCCTGCCCACTCATTTGTGAGTTGGCCTGCCATTCTCTGCTCTGACTGGGTCCCTTGTTTCCTGATGGATTCTGCGGAAATTTTTTTTGATGTTGTTTTTGATACGGTCCTCTGTAGAGTTTATTTTTCTTTTTATTTCCTACTCTCTGCGGTTTTCCACCTCCTTCAGACTCAGAATTGTCCGTTTCTGATTTGTCTGTATACTCTCTTGAGTCTGTGCCTCTAGAGAAAAAAGGAACACTTCTATTTGCGTTACTATATATATACCCGGTATCAAAATCTCTTTTGTCCCTTAAGTATTTCTTATGTTTTCTTTCTTTTGTCTCTGACTGTTGGCTCTCTATATTTTTTTGTAATTTATTCTCTAGGGTCACAAACTCAGATTGATTACGAAAAATCTGTATATCCGTTATTTCTTTTTCCAATTGTGACGCTAATTTAGTCAGCAATTTTTTCTCGTAATCGCATATGTAGGTTTGCATCCGCAGAGAGTTCTCTGTTAGCAGGTCTTCCCACCCTTTAATGAACTCTGTGTCTTCTTGATGGGCATTGGGAGTAATCCTAATGCGCATTCCTCTATACACTATTTTTTGTTGTGTGTATGTCTCTAGGCTGATAGTCTCCCAGAGGGACCTCACATACCTTCTATAGGTCTTATTAATTTCTTTAAACGCCTGGAAAATATCCAGGCTATTAAGAGGAAGGCTGTCGTTTGAGAAAACGATATTAGCATCAGATAAGAATTGCTGTGTGTTCAACTGGTTTGACAGAAATCCTGCCATACCCTACTATTCTGGACTACTCTCTAAAAATAGAGTTTTTTTAGGGGAATATTTTGGAAATCCTAGACACACCGCTACTGCACGGCATGCATTAGGACCCTGTACAGGTTGAGCTGTTTAGCTCTTTTTAATCATAGGTGCAACAGACTAATGGGTCCTACAGGGGGTGGCCACGCTGTTACAATATATAACCAAATTTTTCAAGGGTCGTACGACCTAAGCGTGGCTTGAACCACCCACTGACTAATTTTTTATTTTAAGTGCATAAAACTTGTATCTTTATTGTTACTATTTAAAAATTGAACTCTGGATTTACTTAAAATTCCTCAGAATGAGCGGTGAGACTGTTATATATATTTATGTACCCCTCTTGGTATATGTCACTGGATGGGATAGCTCCTGATATACTTCTCAGGGCTTGCCCAAATCCCTAAATCTTTATGGCAACTTTATATTTAGTTGCAGCTAAATCTCTACTATGAGGGCTCACTCCGCTCAATCTGATTCTAAAATGTATGCTCCCGCTTCCCTACATGTTTCGCCGAGCCTTCGGCGTCCTCAGGGGATATGCAGGTTTGCATTGGAGGGGGCGGTCCCTAGATTTTATGGGTTCGGTTTATAGGGGTCGGGCGGCTAAAGCCAATCAGCACTCAGCTTTCAGTGATTGGCGTGGCTTATTACGAATTGTCGTCACTTCCAATATCAGTTAACCACGTCTCCTTCACTGGTGACGCGGTCTCGGGCACTCCCATTTGCCCGCGTCACTTCCTCTTCTACCTGTGACGTGAACGGGCCTCCGATTGGTGGAGCATCCAGTGATGAATAGTTTCGGTGCATGGGTGTCTCAGTTAGACGTCCTTTACTGATGACACCTGCCTCCGCATCCAGCGCTTAGAGATGACGTCTGTTTACAATCGTCATTTTCTGTTATATCTGCGCATGTGTCTGTAGCTTGGGATATTTACAGAATGAGTTATCGGATGTTTCAGGTACCATACATTATGAATGGGCATGTACACACACACTTAGGAGAGCACTCAGATTCTACCTCTTATATCAGTGGTTATTTAAAAAAACGGGGGTTATTTATTATGGAATATGGAATATAATCCTATATATCTATCCTGAGGACACTGCTCATTTTAGGGCCCTCAAATAATATATATTCTATTCAATCTCATCTAATATCTTCCAATCAATCATATATTACATGCTCTATTGATCAGCTTTAATATATATCAAATATTATTTAGGTGAATTATTAACTCCCTACTATACTATACCATATATCCCTCTTACCGTATATATTATTTAGATATTCTCCCAATAATCACTCATACCAAACCCGGAAATGTATTCTTATTTATTAATTTAATTTTTTATTTTTATTTATTTTTTATTTTGTTATTTATTTTATATTAAATTTTTATTGTTGTTTATTATTATTTATTATAAAAAAATTTTTTTCTAGTGCTCGTGTCATCATAATTTCTACTATATTATTTTATTTTAGTCTGGTCTTCTTATATACTACCTATACCTACAAAGTAGTGATATTTGATTTATATAATTTCCTATAGCTGATCAGTTTCTTATTTAAGTTATTTTAATTTAACTAATTTACATCCGATATTTAATTTTTAGTTTTTTAACACCCCCGAAGAAATTTTTAGGAGGGATCCCTTTGAAGAAAATATGACTTACCGTAATGGACGGGTCTTAGAAGTGAAAGATACCTGAAAAAGAGAAGAAAATAAATATGAATTATCTTCACAAATTAAAAATGAATACAAATATAAAATAAATAAGAAGGGTAATCAGTTAGTCCTAAAAGTTAAAAAATAAAATATAAATACTAGCAAAATTAGATAAACGAAAAATAATAAATTAGGGAACGGTCCCTAAATTCAAAGAAAAATAGGACAAAATAAACAGGAGGTCGGATACCAAAGGAAATAAAATAAGTTACACCAAAAATTGAGGGACATGTACACACACTCTGGGAGAGTATCTTCTGGATCAAGATAGCCTAAGAGGGGATGCTTCATTGGTGAGGATATAATTAGACAGTGTGGGACCCTGAAAAATAAAATATGACAGAATAAAAGATATCCCTAACAATAATAGAAATAAAAGTAGATGGTAAAAATAAGTGGAGAATTATTGCATATATATATAAAAAAGAAAAAAAGAAAAAATAGAAATTAGTATTCTTTCAAAAGAACAATTTCAATCTTCGGGGGTGTTAAAAAACTAAAAATTAAATATTGGATGTAAATTAGTTAAATTAAAATAACTTAAATAATAAATTGATCAGCTATAGGAAATTATATAAATCAAATATCACTACTTTGTAGGTATAGGTAGTATATAAGAAGACCAGACTAAAATAAAATAATATAGTAGAAATTATGATGACACGAGCACTAGTGAAAAATGCTATAATAAATAATAAAAAACAACAAAAATATAATATAAAATAAACAACAAAATAAAAAGTAAATAACAACAAAAAAATAAAAAATTAAAAATAAAATTAAAAAATTAAAAAATAAGAACACATTTTCCGGGTTTGGTATGTTCGGAGTGTTGAACAATGAGTGATTATTGGGAGAATATCTAAATAATATAATATATATATAGTAAGATGGATATATGGTATAGTATAGTAGGGAGTTAATAATTCACCAAATAATATTTGATATATATTAAAGCTGACCAATAGAGCATGTAATATATGATTGATTGGAAGACATTAGATGAGATCGAACAGAGTATATATTATTTGAGGGCCCTAAATTGTGCAGTGTCCTCAGGATAGATATATAGGATTATATTCCATATTCCATAATAATTAACCCCCGTTTTTTGAAATAACCAGTGATATAAGAGGTAGGACCGGAGTGCTCTCCTAAGTGTGTGTGTACATGCCCATTCATAATGTATGGTACCTGAAACATCCGATAACTCATTCTGTAAATATCCCAAGCTACAGACGCATGCGCAGATAACAGAAAATGACGATTGTAAACAGACGTCATCCCTAAGCGCTGGATGCGGAGGTAGGTGTCATCAGTAAAGGACGTCTAACTGAGATACCCATGCACTGGAACTATTCATCACGGGATGCTCCATCAATCGGAGGCCCGTTCACGTCACAGGTAGAAGAGGAAGTGACGCGGGCAAATGGGAGTGCCCGAGACCACGTCACCAGTGAAGGAGACGTGGTTAACTGATATTGGAAGTGACGATAATTCGTAATAAGCCACGCCAATCACTGAAAGCTGAGTGCTGATTGGCTTTAGCCGCCCGACCCCTATAAACCGAACCCATAAAATCTAGGGACCGCCCCCTCCAATGCAAACCTGCATATCCCCTGAGGACGCCGAAGGCTCGGCGAAACATGTAGGGAAGCGGGAGCACACATTTTAGAATCGGATTGAGCTGAGTTGAGCCCTCATAGTAGAGATTTAGTAGCAACTAAATATAAAGTTGCCATAAAGATTTAGGGATTTGGGCAAGCCCTGAGAAGTATATCAGGAGCTATCCCATCCAGTGACATATACCAAGAGGGGCACATAAATATATATAACAGTCTCACCGCTCATTCTGAGGAATTTTAAGAAAATCCAGAGTTCAATTTTAAATAGTAACAATAAAGATACAAGTTTTATGTACTTAAAATAAAAAATTAGTCAGTGGGTGGTTCAAGCCACGCTTAGGTCGTACGACCCTTGAAAAATTTGGTTATATATTGTAACAGCGTGGCCACCCCCTGTAGGACCCATCAGTCTGTTGCACCTATGATTAAAAAGAGCTAAACAGCTCAACCTGTACAGGGTCCTGATGTATGCCGTGCAGTAGCGGAGTGTCGAGGATTTCCAAAATATTCCCCTAAAAAAACTCTATTTTTAGAGAGTAGTCTAGAATAGTAGGGTATGGCAGGATTTCTGTCAAACCAGTTGAACACACAGCAATTCTTATCTGATGCTAATATCGTTTTCTCAAACGACAGCCTCCCTCTTAATAGCCTGGATATTTTCCAGGCATTTAAAGAAATTAATAAGACCTATAGAAGGTATGTGAGGTCCCTCTGGGAGACTATCAGCCTAGAGACATACACACAACAAAAAATAGTGTATAGAGGAATGCGCATTAGGATTACTCCCAATGCCCATCAAGAAGACACAGAGTTCATTAAAGGGTGGGAAGACCTGCTAACAGAGAACTCTCTGCGGATGCAAACCTACATATGCGACTACGAGAAAAAATTGCTGACTAAATTAGCGTCACAATTGGAAAAAGAAATAACGGATATACAGATTTTTTGGAATCAATCTGAGTTTGTGACCCTAGAGAATAAATTACAAAAAAATATAGAGAGCCAACAGTCAGAGACAAAAGAAAGAAAACATAAGAAATATTTAAGGGACAAAAGAGATTTTGATACCGGGTATATATATAGTAACGCAAATAGAAGTGTTCCTTTTTTCTCTAGAGGCACAGACTCAAGAGAGTATACAGACATATCAGAAACGGACAACTCTGAGTCTGAAGGAGGTGGAAAACCGCAGAGAGTAGTAAATAAAAAGAAAAATAAACTCTACAGAGGACCGTATCAAAAACAACATCAAAAAAATTTCCGCAGAATCCATCAGGAAATAAAGGGACCCAGTCAGAGCAGAGAATGGCAGGCCAACTCACAAATGAGTGGGCAGGGGAACATCATTCCAAACATACAGAGAGAAGGCACATATCCATCTTTACCATCCTTTTCTGCCTTACCGGCCTCATCGAAGTTATGGTTTATTGGGTGGCCCTTTACAGAGTGGGAGTCAAGGAGGACAAACAACTACCCCCTCTTTTTTAGTACCAGGTGTACAATTGAGGGACAGGGACAAGTGGGGATACAATCAACAGAGAATCTAGATGAGATTACCAACATGCAGATTATTAACCTTGCCAATATATCGCTAGAACCCCAGCTTATCTCCCTCCTGAATAAAGGCCTCTCTTATACACCGACACCTGGATTTGATTGCTTTACCTGGGTCAAAGACATCAACCTCTTTGCCAGGAAGCTGGCACTTCATAAAGAATTTAAAGAGAAAGAAAAGAGAGACCCTGATCAAAAAGAACGGGAAGCCATAAATATTCTGGAAGATCTATATAGAGAGAGTAGAGGTGAAATCCCGGCAATTCAAGCACCATTCACAAACCTCCATCCCAAATCCAAATATACACCTCCTTTCTCAGGCTATGCAAGTGTAGAGACTTTTGTGAAGCTTGTAACAAAAGATCTAGAAACGATAAAAACAAAAAGGAGTGAGATAGGAAGTAATCTTAGTATACCAGAAAAAGAAGCTCTGGAGGATTTAATGAAAAAGGATGATGTGGTTATAAAACCCTCTGATAAAGGGGGCAATATCGTGATACTTGATCGAGAATATTATGTTACAAATGGTGCTAAAACTTCTTAAGGATGAAAAAACCTATAAGAAATTAGAGTACAATCCCAAAGAAAAATATCAAAAGGAACTTGAAACCATTCTAAAAGGAGCAAAAGAAAACCATCTAATTACTAAGGAAGAATTTAAAGTAATGTATAATCCCAACCCCACAACAGCCACATTCTATGCTCTGCCCAAAGTACACAAGAAGAGAGACCCTGTACCGGGCAGACCTATAGTATCTGGGAATGAGAATTTATGCGAAGGCATAAGCACTTATGTAGATACATTAATTAGACCTTTTGTTGCTAGTCTCCCATCATATGTAAAGGACACCCTGGACATGGTCAGGAAACTAAATGATGTCCAAGTAGGCCCCAACACCCTTTTAGCGAGTCTAGATGTAGAGGCTCTGTATACCAGCATAGATCATGAACTGGGTATAGAAGCCGTCAAGAAGTACCTATACACAAAGGGAACACAATTTCACTCGCATAATGAATTTGTAGCACAATTGCTACGATTTCTTCTAACTCACAATTATTTTATGTTTAATGGCACTTATTATTTACAGACACATGGGACGGCAATGGGGACGGTTTGTGCGCCCAGTTTTGCCAATCTTTTTTTAGGGTGGTGGGAAGATCAGCACGTTTTCACTGAGGATAATACACAACATACGGATTTAATTTTATTTTGGGGAAGGTTTATTGACGATATTCTTATTTTCTGGAATGGAACCAAGTCAGAATTTAATCAGTTTACGGAAAAACTCAACAATAATAGTTTAGGTTTAAAATTCACCACAGAAATTCAAGAAAAGAGCATAGCCTTCCTGGATCTGAAGATCATCCTGGATGGTAGTGGAAGGGTACTAACGGAAATATACAGAAAACCGACATCTAGCAACAGCTTTTTACATTGGCAAAGCTATCACCCTCAGCCTTTAAAGAAAGGAATTCCCATCGGGCAGTATTTAAGAGCCAGACGGAACTGTACCAACATTGAGGCATTCAATAAAGAATGCCAAACTTTATATTCTAAATTCCGGAAGAGGGGATATCCTAAAAGGTGTTGCATCAAGCCTACAATAGAGCTAAAAGCACCGATAGAGAAGAACTCCTTGTTGAAAGACAGAGAGGTAATGAAAAAACGATCAGGTGCATAGGGACATTTGACATCCAAAATAAACAAGTGTACAACATCCTAAAAAAACATTGGCATGTTTTAAGAGCAGATAAGGATCTAGGACTGATACTCCCAAGGAACCCGAGCATTACATATAGGCGTGGTACGAACCTTAAAGAGATGGTGGTAAGAAGCCACTTCCAAAAAAACATCCAGAAAAAGGAAACATGGCTAGAAACTAAAGGATCGTACCCCTGTGGTACATGCACTTTTTGTAAATATATGATGGTGAAAAAAGAGTTCATCAACCCAGTTGATGGTAAAAAATATAAAATCAGGGAGTATATCAATTGCAGAAGCAAGGGCCTCATATATGCAATACAATGTGAATGTGATCTACTTTATATTGGGAAAACGATTCAGGAATTTAGAAGGCGAATATCAAAGCATTTTAGTGTCTTAAATACAGATGAAGAAACACCCCTTTCGAGACATCTAAAAAGATTTCACAGGGGGCAAACAACTGGCCTCAAAATTTGGGGAATACAAAAATTAAAAGGAAATCCTAGACAAGGAAGCATTGACAAAAAGTTACAGCAAGAAGAGACTAGGTGGATACACCGTTTAAAGTCACTAGCACCGAATGGTCTCAATGAAGGATTTACGTTTGCTTCCTTTTTATAATCAAGAAAATGAACGGCATAAAAGAATTAAATGGAAAATAAAAAATAAAACAAGAACAAATAGTAACTCTAAAAGAAAATTTTAGGAGGGATCCCTTTGAAGAAAATATGACTTACCGTAATGGACGGGTCTTAGAAGTGAAAGATACCTGAAAAAGAGAAGAAAATAAATATGAATTATCTTCACAAATTAAAAATGAATACAAATATAAAATAAAATAAGAAGGGTAATCAGTTAGTCCTAAAAGTTAAAAAATAAAATATAAATACTAGCAAAATTAGATAAACGAAAAATAATAAATTAGGGAACGGTCCCTAAATTCAAAGAAAAATAGGACAAAATAAACAGGAGGTCGGATACCAAAGGAAATAAAATAAGTTACACCAAAAATTGAGGGACATGTACACACACTCTGGGAGAGTATCTTCTGGATCAAGATAGCCTAAGAGGGGATGCTTCATTGGTGAGGATATAATTAGACAGTGTGGGACCCTGAAAAATAAAATATGACAGAATAAAAGATATCCCTAACAATAATAGAAATAAAAGTAGATGGTAAAAATAAGTGGAGAATTATTGCATATATATATAAAAAAGAAAAAAGAAAAAGAGAAAAAGAGAAAAAAAGAAAAAATAGAAATTAATATTCTTTCAAAAGAACAATTTCAATCTTCGGGGGTGTTAAAAAACTAAAAATTAAATATCGGATGTAAATTAGTTAAATTAAAATAACTTAAATAAGAAACTGATCAGCTATAGGAAATTATATAAATCAAATATCACTACTTTGAGGTATAGGTAGTATATAAAGACCAGACTAAAATAAAATAATAGTAGAAATTATGATGACACGAGCACTAGAAAAATTTTTTTATAATAAATAATAAAAACAACAATAAAATTTAATTAAAATAAATCAAATAAAAATAAAAATAAAAAATTAAATTAATAATAAGAATACATTTCCGGGTTTGGTATGAGTGATTATTGGGAGAATATCTAAAATAATATATCGTAAGAGGGATATATGGTATAGTATAGTAGGGAGTTAATAATTCACCTAAATAATATTTGATATATATTAAAGCTGATCAATAGAGCATGTAATATATGATTGATTGGAAGATATTAGATGAGATTGAAAGAATTATATTATTGAGGGCCCTAAAATGAGCAGTGTCCTCAGGATAGATATATAGGATTATATTCCATATTCCATAATAATAACCCCCGTTTTTTGAAATAACCATGATATAAGAGGTAGAATCTGAGTGCTCTCCTAAGTGTGTGTGTACATGCCCATTCATAATGTATGGTACCTGAAACATCCGATAACTCATTCTGTAAATATCCCAAGCTACAGACAGCATGCGCAGATATAACAGAAAATGACGATTGTAAACAGACGTCATCTCTAAGCGCTGGATGCGGAGGCTAGGTGTCATCAGTAAAGGACGTCTAACTGAGACACCCATGCACCGGAAACTATTCATCACTGGATGCTCCACCAATCGGAGGCCCGTTCACGTCACAGGTAGAAGAGGAAGTGACGCGGGCAAATGGGAGTGCCCGAGACCACGTCACCAGTGAAGGAGACGTGGTTAACTGATATTGGAAGTGACGATAATTCGTAATAAGCCACGCCAATCACTGAAAGCTGAGTGCTGATTGGCTTTAGCCGCCCGACCCCTATAAACCGAACCCATAAAATCTAGGGACCGCCCCCTCCAATGCAAACCTGCATATCCCCTGAGGACGCCGAAGGCTCGGCGAAACATGTAGGGAAGCGGGAGCATACATTTTAGAATCAGATTGAGCGGAGTGAGCCCTCATAGTAGAGATTTAGCTGCAACTAAATATAAAGTTGCCATAAAGATTTAGGGATTTGGGCAAGCCCTGAGAAGTATATCAGGAGCTATCCCATCCAGTGACATATACCAAGAGGGGTACATAAATATATATAACAGTCTCACCGCTCATTCTGAGGAATTTTAAGTAAATCCAGAGTTCAATTTTTAAATAGTAACAATAAAGATACAAGTTTTATGCACTTAAAATAAAAAATTAGTCAGTGGGTGGTTCAAGCCACGCTTAGGTCGTACGACCCTTGAAAAATTTGGTTATATATTGTAACAGCGTGGCCACCCCCTGTAGGACCCATTAGTCTGTTGCACCTATAATACAGGATGTAACTCAGGATCAGTACAGGATAAGTAATGTAATTACACAGTGACTCCACCAGCAGAATAGTGAGTGCAGCTCTGGAGTATAATACAGGATGTAACTCAGGATCAGTACAGGATAAGTGATGTATGTACACAGTGACTGCACCAGCAGAATAGTGAGTGCAGCTCTGGAGTATAATACAGGATGTAACTCAGGATCAGTACAGGATAAGTAATATATGTACACAGTGACTGCACCAGCAGAATAGTGAGTGCAGCTCTGGAGTATAATACAGGATGTAACTCAGGATCAGTACAGGATAAGTAATGTATGTACACAGTGACTGCACCAGCAGAATAGTGAGTGCAGCTCTGGAGTATAATACAGGATGTAACTCAGGATCAGTACAGGATAAGTAATGTATGTACACAGTGACTGCACCAGCAGAATAGTGAGTGCAGCTCTGGAGTATAATACAGGATGTAACTCAGGATCAGTACAGGATAAGTAATGTATGTACACAGTGACTGCACCAGCAGAATAGTAATTGCAGCTCTGGAGCATAATATGGTATCTGACTCAGAATGAGTACAGGACAAGTGAAATAATGCATGTATATAGTTGTACTCATTTACTAATTTGAGTGACCTAGATGTTTGTGTAAATTGTGCCATGTCAAACTGATCAGATAGTTTGACAAAGGCAGATTGCATGCCGAAACGCGTCACTGGAATGTGACAATAAATCACAGCAAGATTATCTAAACAAGCGAGTGCCGGTCTCTTCTCTCCTTATCTACAAGGGACGCCGGCCCTGAGACACGTGCACCGCTACTCTACTTCAAACCGCAGTGCCGATTGATATATTTTTCTACTGAAACCAGTGATTTATCAGGTTAATGATGTTGGGCTGCAGCCTGCAATATTTTTTTTTTAAACTAACGTGCATGTGTAAATGAGTGTATGTAACCTGAAATGTGACCCTACTGGAAACCACATAAGATATGAGGTGGAGGATGCACAGATATTAAACCTTACCTGTTGCCGCCATGGCAGAGAGGAACCACACACATCTCCAGGTATACATGGCTGAAGAAAGTCAGTGGCATTGTGCCACAGCTACACAGTTTTATATCGGTTCAATTCAGTTCTTGAGAAACGAAACTCATCTTGGAGCATTTCCTATATTTCCTACCCTCAGGGCAATGACTGTACAGCCCCAGAGATTGTATCTACATTCTCTGTAAAGTTACACCAATAAATGCATTGAATAAATCCATCACACCAAAAAATACATTATAAATACACAGTACACAATTAATCTAAATATATATTTTATTAATTCATCTCAAAATAATGTTAAAAAGTCTGTAGCAGCAGCAGCAGCAGCAGCAGCACATATATACAAAAGAATAGAACCACAACAGACGTGTAACACGGCAAAAGGAGATCCCATCAATGAACTAGACGTAAACCAATACTACACCCTATACATAATCATCTTCCCCCCAGATTAAATAAATAAATAACTATTCAAAAGTGCCCAGTGCAAGACATACAGTATAATACTAAATTATCAGCGAATAACACTAATATCGCTCAAACCTTCTAAGGTAAATAATATTATAAGTGCCTAGTGCAATCCATACAAAACATACTTCATTAGGGAATACATGATAAAACATTATACCGACCAGTGTGGCTCAGATGCCGAGGGGTGTTTCGTATCTCGCTTTCTCAGGGGATAATGAACAGTGTGCTCCCTGCCTTTATATACCCCACTGATAATCAGAAACTTAAAACTTAAAGGGAAATACACTTACTAAAGATACATGTGCTCCATGGTGTGTTCTGTTCATAGCGTGCGTTCCTCGCTGGAACGCATGACATCACATCCTCTTTGTTGTTACACTGAAGACCTCTTACATTATTCCCTACCCAGTTTCAAATATTATATAAAATGATTGAAAATCAAATATCCTGAATAAAAGAAAAAATAAATTAATTCTTCATTCGAAATATAGCTCTAGATCGATATGAAAATGTATGTGACATCTACACCCTCTTGAGATATTCTTACGTAAGGATATCTGTTCAGAGAGACCCCTACGTACAAGAATATGGACTTTCTGAACATAGTTTTTGGATAAATTAATTTTTTATTTTTTTTTATCTGACAAGTAGAGTTGAGCGAACACCTGGATGTTCGGGTTCGAGAAGTTCGGCCGAACTTCCCGGAAATGTTCGGGTTCAGGATCTTCGTCCCGAACCCGAACCCCATTGAAGTCAATAGGGACCCGAACTTTTCGGCACTAAAACGGCTGTAAAACAGCCCAGGAAAGGGCTAGAGGGCTGCAAAAGGCAGCAACATGTAGGTAAATCCCCTGCAAACAAATGTGGATAGGGAAATGAATTAAAATAAAAATTAAATAAATAAAAATTAACCAAAATCAATTGGAGAGAGGTCCCATAGCAGAGAATCTGGCTTCCCGTCACCCACCACTGGAACAGTCCATTCTCAGATATTTAGGCCCCGGCACCCAGGCAGAGGAGAGAGGTCCCGTAACAGAGAATCTGTCTTCATGTCAGCAGAGAATTAGTCTGCAAGTCATAGCAGAGAATCAGGCTTCACGTCACCCACCACTGCAACAGTCCATTGTCATAAATTTAGGCCCAGCACCCAGGCAGAGGAGAGAGGTCCCGTAACAGACAATCTGGCTTCATGTCAGCAGAGAATCAGTCTTCATATCATAGCAGAGAATCAGGCTTCACGTCAGCCACCAATGCAACAGTCCATTCTCAGATATTTAGGCCCCGGCACCCAGGCAGAGGAGAGAGGTCCCGTAACAGAGAATCTGGCTTCATGTCAGCAGAGAATCAGTCTTCATATCATAGCAGAGAATCAGGCTTCACGTCAGCCACCAGTGCAACAGTCCATTGGCATATATTTAGGGCCAGCACACAGGCAGAGGAGAGAGGTCCCGTAACAGAGGATCTGGCTTCATGTCAGCAGAGAATCAGTCTGCATGTCATAGCAGAGAATCAGGCTTCACGTCACCCACCACTGCAACAGTCCATTGTCATAAATTTAGGCCCAGCACCCAGGCAGAGGAGAGAGGTCCCGTAACAGACAATCTGGCTTCATGTCAGCAGAGAATTAGTCAGCATGTCATAGCAGAGAATCAGGCTTCACGTCAGCCACCACTGCAACAGTCCATTGTCATAAATTTAGGCCCAGCACCCAGGCAGAGGAGAGAGGTCCCGTAACAGACAATCTGGCTTCATGTCAGCAGAGAATCAGTCTTCATATCATAGCAGAGAATCAGGCTTCACGTCAGCCACCAATGCAACAGTCCATTCTCAGATATTTAGGCCCCGGCACCCAGGCAGAGGAGAGAGGTCCCGTAACAGAGAATCTGGCTTCATGTCAGCAGAGAATCAGTCTTCATATCATAGCAGAGAATCAGGCTTCACGTCAGCCACCACTGCAACAGTCCATTGGCATATATTTAGGCCCAGCACCCAGGCAGAGGAGAGAGGTCCCGTAACAGACAATCTGGCTTCATGTCAGCAGAGAATCAGTCTGCATGTCATAGCAGAGAATCAGGCTTCACGTCACCCACCACTGCAACAGTCCATTGTCATAAATTTAGGCCCAGCACCCAGGCAGAGGAGAGAGGTCCCGTAACAGACAATCTGGCTTCATGTCAGCAGAGAATTAGTCTGCATGTCATAGCAGAGAATCAGGCTTCACGTCAGCCACCATTGCAACAGTCCATTGGCATATATTTAGGCCCAGCACCCAGGCAGAGAAGAGAGGTCCCGTAACAGACAATCTGGCTTCATGTAAGCAGAGAATTAGTCTGCATGTCATAGCAGAGAATGAGGCTTCACGTCAGCCACCACTGCAACAGTCCATTGGCATATATTTAGGCCCAGCACCCACACAGGCAGAGGAGGGAGGTCCCGTAACAGAGAATCTGGCTTCATGTCAGCAGAGAATCAGTCTGCATGTCATAGCAGAGAATCAGGCTTCACGTCAGCCACCACTGCAACAGTCCATTGGCATATATTTAGGCCCAGCACACAGGCAGAGGAGAGAGGTCCCGTAACAGAGGATCTGGCTTCATGTCAGCAGAGAATCAGTCTGCATGTCATAGCAGAAAATCAGGCTTCACGTCAGCCACCACTGCAACAGTCCATTTTCATAAATTTAGGCCCAGCACCCAGGCAGAGGAGAGAGGTCCCGTAAGAGACAATCTGGCTTCACGTCAGCAGAGAATTAGTCTGCATGTCATAGCAGAGAATGAGGCTTCACGTCAGCCACCACTGCAACAGTCCATTGGCATATATTTAGGCCCAGCACCCAAGCAGAGGAGAGAGGTCTTGTAACAGACAATCTGGCTTCATGTCAGCAGAGAATTAGTCTGCATGTCATAGCAGAGAATGAGGCTTCACGTCAGCTACCACTGCAACAGTCCATTGGCATATATTTAGGCCCAGCACACAGGCAGAGGAGAGAGGTCCCGTAACAGAGGATCTGGCTTCATGTCAGCAGAGAATTAGTCTGCATGTCATAGCAGAGAATGAGGCTTCACGTCAGCCACCACTGCAACAGTCCATTGGCATATATTTAGGCCCAGCATCCAGGCAGAGGAGAGAGGTCCCGTAACAGAGGATCTGGCTTCATGTCAGCAGAGAATCAGTCTGCATGTCATAGCAGAGAATGAGGCTTCACGTCAGCCACCACTGCAACAGTCCATTGGCATATATTTAGGCCCAGCACACAGGCAGAGGAGAGAGGTCCCGTAACAGAGGATCTGGCTTCATGTCAGCAGAGAATTAGTCTGCATGTCATAGCAGAGAATAAAGCTTCACGTCAGCCACCACTGCAACAGTCCATTGGCATATATTTAGGCCCAGCACCCAGGCAGAGGAGAGAGGTCCCGTAACAGACAATCTGGCTTCATGTCAGCAGAGAATTAGTCTGCATGTCATAGCAGAGAATGAGGCTTCACGTCAGCCACCACTGCAACAGTCCATTGGCATATATTTAGGCCCAGCACCCAGGCAGAGGAGAGAGGTCCCGTAACAGACAATCTGGCTTCACGTCAGCAGAGAATTAGTCTGCATGTCATAGAGAATGAGGCTTCACGTCAGCCAACACTGCAACAGTCCATTGGCATATATTTAGGCCCAGCACACAGGCAGAGGAGAGAGGTCCCGTAACAGAGGATCTGGCTTCATGTCAGCAGAGAATTAGTCTGCATGTCATAGCAGAGAATGAGGCTTCACGTCAGCCACCACTGCAACAGTCCATTGGCATATATTTAGGCCCAGCACCCAGGCAGAGGAGAGAGGTCCCGTAACAGACAATCTGGCTTCATGTCAGCAGAGAATTAGTCTGCATGTCATAGCAGAGAATGAGGCTTCACGTCAACCACCACTGCAATAGTCCATTGGCATATATTTAGGCCCAGCACACAGGCAGAGGAGAGAGGTCCCGTAACAGAGGATCTGGCTTCATGTCAGCAGAGAATCAGTCTGCATGTCATAGCAGAAAATCAGGCTTCACGTCAGCCACCACTGCAACAGTCCATTTTCATAAATTTAGGCCCAGCACCCAGGCAGAGGAGAGAGGTCCCGTAACAGACAATCTGGCTTCACGTCAGCAGAGAATTAGTCTGCATGTCATAGCAGAGAATGAGGCATTACGTCAGCCACCACTGCAACAGTCCATTGGCATATATTTAGGCCCAGCACCCAGGCAGAGGAGAGAGGTCCCGTAACAGACAATCTGGCTTCATGTCAGCAGAGAATTAGTCTGCATGTCATAGCAGAGAATGAGGCTTCACGTCAGCCACCTGTCACAACCAGACAGCTGAGAAGCTCTGACAGAGGCCTTTCAGAACCTCCTCTTTGAGTTTCTGTGTTGTGGTATTCAGCTCCTCCTCTCCTTAGCCTCTCTCAGCTGTCATGTGTTGGACTAATTGCTTCCCTTTAAATTCTTCCCCAGAAGGCTTTTCTGGGCAGCTTATATTTCTTCCTGCCCATCTGGTACTCCTCTCCTCTACAAAGTTAAGTGTTAAACTGTTATCTGTTATTTTCTGTTTGCTGGATCCCAGGTGACCCTGACTCCCTCCGTGTCTGGTGTAGGGAGCCGGTGGTCGTGTCCCCTCACTATTGTAGGGTGCTCAGGGGTTATATAGTCAAGGTACGTGGATATGCATACCTCCACCATTCGGATCTATGCATAGGCTAAGCAGCCAGGGAAAGTGCCAGGTCTTCTACAGGGGTCTCCCTTTTGTTCCTTAGCTGTTGGATCCAGCGAGTCATTTATGCATGTTGTTTTGCCTTGTTACCTGTACACATTCCGTGACATTATAAGCCGCCAAAACCGTCTTAAGCATGGATCCGGTTTCACTTTTGGCTGAACGCCTCCAGGGTCTTTCATTGGAGGTAGCTGACCTCCGTAAGACTTTTTCTCAGCTTCAAGTGACCGGTTCAGCTTGCGTTCATGGAGCTTGTTCTGAGCCTAAGATCTCGCTCCCGGATACGTTCTCCGGGGGTAGTGAGAATTTTGTGCGTTTTAGAGAGGCTTGCAAACTCCATTTTCGCCTTCTTCCCCTTTCCTCTGGAGATGAGGAACGGAGGGTGGGGATCATTATATCGCTGCTCAGAGGTAACGCTCAGTCCTGGGCCTTTTCGCTGCCGGAGGGGGCACGGCCTCTCCGTTCAGTGGATGAATTCTTTTTAGCCCTGGGTCAGATATATGATGATCCGGATCGTATTGCTCTGGCGGAGTCTAGACTACGTCTCTTATGCCAGGGTAAACAATCCGCAGAAATATACTGCTCAGAATTTCGGAGATGGGCAGCTGATACTGGTTGGAATGAAGCTGCACTCCGAAGTCAATTTTGCCATGGTCTTTCAGAGGGATTGAAAGATGCATTTGCCTTTCATGAAAGGCCTATTTCTTTGGACTCTGCTATGTCTCAGGCCGTTCGTATTGACAGGCGTCTTAGAGAGAGAGGAGAGATCTCTCCTTCCTGTCATACTCGGTCCCAGGACTCTGCAGCGGTCCCATTCTGTGCGCAGGGGTCTCAGTCGCTGTCAGCCCCTTCTGAGCAGGAGCCCATGCAGCTGGGGTTGATTGCTTCTGACAATAGAAGATTCAGCCCTCATGGGACGGTTTGTTTTTGTTGTGGAGGTATTAATCATTTGGCAAATATTTGTCCCTCTAGGAGATTCAGGCAGTTCTCTGGGTATAATAAAGAAACAAAGAGGAAAAAATCTTTGAAAAATGTTCCGTCTGTTACTATTGGCAGGGTTGAGGCGGAAATTGAAGGTTTTCCGTTTGCTTGTAGTTCCCGTTTTGTCCTGCCGGCTAGGGTGGCGCTAGAGAGCAAGAACATTTTTTGTGAGATTTTTGTGGATAGTGGAGCAGCGGTCAATCTCATTGATAATCAATTTGCGATAACTCATGGTTTCCAGGTGTGCGCTTTGAGAAAGGATATTCCTGTTTTTGCTATCGATTCCGCTCCACTTTCTCAGAAATTATTAAAGGGCATAGTTCACAATATCCGTTTGATTGTGAGTGATGCTCATGTTGAGGATGTGTCATGTTTCGTCCTTAGCGGTTTGCCCACCACTCTGGTGTTGGGGCTGCCCTGGCTCACTAAGCATAACCCCACCATTGATTGGCAAGCGAAGCAAATAAATGGTTGGAGTGACTTTTGCAGAGAGAATTGCCTCACGACATCTGTTTCTGAGGTTGCTACTAAGACTGTACCATCTTTTCTCTCTGAATTTTCGGATGTCTTCTCTGAGAGTGGAGTTCAGGATTTGCCCCCGCACAGGGAGTACGATTGCCCTATTAATCTCATCCCAGATGCCAAGCTGCCTAAATCTCGTTTATACAATCTTTCCCAACCTGAGAGTGCCCCTATCAGACATAGTCTCTGATAGGGGCACGCAGTTTGTTTCCAGATTCTGGAAGGCTTTCTGTTCTCGCTTGGGGGTTCGGTTGTCATTCTCTTCTGCTTTCCACCCGCAGTCGAATGGTCAGACAGAGCGCGTCAATCAGAATCTGGAGACATATCTGCGTTGTTTTGTGGCGGAGAATCAAGAGGATTGGTGTTCTTTTTTGTCCCTTGCTGAGTTTGCTTTAAATAACCGTCGTCAGGAGTCCTCTGATAAGTCACCATTTTTTGGTGCATATGGGTTTCATCCACAGTTTGGGACTTTCTCGGGAGAGGGGTCTTCTGGTTTACCTGATGAGGACAGATTCTCCTCGTCTTTGTCATCTATTTGGCAAAAGATTCAAGATAATCTAAAGAGCATGAGTGAGAGATATAAGCGTGTGGCTGATAAGAGACGTGTGCTTGGTCCGGACCTGAATGTTGGTGATCTGGTGTGGTTGTCTACCAAGAATATCAAATTGAAGGTTCCCTCCTGGAAGTTGGGTCCTAGGTTTATTGGGCCTTACAAAATCCTGTCTGTCATCAATCCTGTTGCATACCGTCTTGATCTTCCTCAGACTTGGAAGATCCATAATGTTTTTCATAAGTCCTTATTGAAACCTTATGTTCAACCCATTGTACCCTCGCCTTTGCCTCCTCCTCCGATTATGGTTGATGGGAATCTTGAATTTCAGGTCTCTGGGATTGTGGATTCTCGTCTTGTCCGCGGTTCTCTTCAGTACCTTGTTCACTGGGAGGGGTATGGTCCTGAGGAGAGGATGTGGGTCCCAGTGACGGACATTAAAGCCTCTCGTCTCATCAGGGCTTTCCATAGGTCCCATCCTGAGAAGGTGGGTTCTGAGTGTCCGGAGTCCACTCGTAGAGGGAGGGGTACTGTCACAACCAGACAGCTGAGAAGCTCTGACAGAGGCCTTTCAGAACCTCCCCCTTGAGTTTCTGTGTTGTGGTATTCAGCTCCTCCTCTCGTTAGTCTCTCTCAGCTGTCATGTGTTGGACTAATTGCTTCCCTTTAAATTCTTCCCCAGAAGGCTTTTCTGGGCGGCTTATATTTCTTCCTGGAGTATGTGTGCATGCCCATCTGGTTCTCCTCTCCTCTACAAAGTTAAGTGTTAAACTGTTATCTGTTATTTTCTGTTTGCTGGATCCCAGGTGACCCTGACTCCCTCCGTGTCTGGTGTAGGGAGCCGGTGGTCGTGTCCCCTCACTATTGTAGGGTGCTCAGGGGTTATATAGTCAAGGTACGTGGATATGCATAACTCCACCATTCGGATCTATGCATAGGCTGAGCAGCCAGGGAAAGTGCCAGGTCTTCTACAGGGGTCTCCCTTTCGTTCCTTAGCTGTTGGATCCAGCGAGTCATTTATGCATGTTGTTTTGCCTTGTTACCTGTACACATTCCGTGACACCACCACTGCAACAGTCCATTGGCATATATTTAGGCCCAGCACCCAGGCAGAGGAGAGAGGTCCCGTAACAGACAATCTGGCTTCATGTCAGCAGAGAATCAGTCTTCATATCATAGCAGAGAATAAGGCTTCACGTCAGCCACCAGTGCAACAGTCCATTGGCATATATTTAGGCCCAGCACACAGGCAGAGGAGAGAGGTCCCGTAACAGAGGATCTGGCTTCATGTCAGCAGAGAATCAGTCTTCATGTCATAGCAGAGAATCAGGCTTCACGTCACCCACCACTGTAAGAGTCCATTTTCATAAATTTAGGCCCAGCACCCAGGCAGAGGAGAGAGGTCCCGTAACAGAGGATCTGGCTTCATGTCAGCAGAGAATTAGTCTGCATGTCATAGCAGAGAATCAGGCTTCACGTCACCCACCACTGCAACAGTCCATTGTCATAAATTTAGGCCCAGCACCCAGGCAGAGGAGAGAGGTCCCGTAACAGACAATCTGGCTTCATGTCAGCAGAGAATTAGTCTGCATGTCATAGCAGAGAATGAGGCTTCACGTCAGCCACCACTGCAACAGTCCATTGGCATATATTTAGGCCCACCACCCAGGCAGAGGAGAGAGGTCCCGTAACAGACAATCTGGCTTCACGTCAGCAGAGAATTAGTCTGCATGTCATAGCAGAGAATGAGGCTTCACGTCAGCCACCACTGCAACAGTCCATTGGCATATATTTAGGCCCAGCACCCAGGCAGAGGAGAGAGGTCCCGTGACAGACAATCTGGCTTCATGTCAGCAGAGAATCAGTCTTCATATCATAGCAGAGAATCAGGCTTCACGTCAGCCACCAGTGCAACAGTCCATTGGCATATATTTAGGCCCAGGCACCCAGACAGAGGAGAGGTTCATTCAATTGGGAATGCTCTCAGTAGCGCGTCTACCAACGTGCGCTTGTACTCGCGCATCTTCCTATCACGCTCCAGTGCAGGAAGTAAGGTGGGCACATTGTCTTTGTAGCGTGGATCCAGCAGGGTGGCAACCCAGTAGTCCGCACAGGTTAAAATGTGGGCAACTCTGCTGTCGTTGCGCAGGCACTGCAGCATGTAGTCGCTCATGTGTGCCAGGCTGCCCAGGGGTAAGGACAAGCTGTCCTCTGTGGGAGGCGTATCGTCATCGTCCTGCCTTTCCCCCCAGCCACGCACCAGTGATGGACCCGAGCTGGGTTGGGTGCCACCCCGCTGTGACCATGCTTCATCCTCATCCTCCTCCACCTCCTCCTCATCCTCGTCCTCCAGTAGTGGGCCCTGTCTGGCCACATTTGTACCTGGCCTCTGCTGTTGCAAAAAACCTCCCTCTGAGTCACTTCGAAGAGACTGGCCTGAAAGTGCTAAAAATGACCCCTCTTCCTCCTCCTCCTCCTCCTCCTCCTCCTCCTGGGCCACCTCCTCTTCCATCATCGCCCTAAGTGTTTTCTCAAGGAGACATAGAAGTGGTATTGTAACGCTGATAACGGCGTCATCGCCACTGGCCATGTTGGTGGAGTACTCGAAACAGCGCAACAGGGCACACAGGTCTCGCATGGAGGCCCAGTCATTGGTGGTGAAGTGGTGCTGTTCTGTAGTGCGACTGACCCGTGCGTGCTGCAGCTGAAACTCCACTATGGCCTGCTGCTGCTCGCACAGTCTGTCCAGCATGTGCAAGGTGGAGTTCCACCTGGTGGGCACGTCGCATATGAGGCGGTGAGCGGGAAGGCCGAAGTTACGCTGTAGCGCAGACAGGCGAGCAGCAGCAGGATGTGAACGCCGGAAGCGCGAACAGACGGCCCGCACTTTATGCAGCAGCTCTGACATGTTGGGGTAGTTGTGAATGAACTTCTGCACCACCAAATTCAGCACATGCGCCAAGCAAGGGATGTGCGTCAAATTGGCTAGTCCCAGAGCTGCAACGAGATTTCGCCCATTATCACACACCACCAGGCCGGGCTTGAGGCTCACCGGCAGCAACCACTCGTCGGTCTGTTGTTCTATACCCCGCCACAACTCCTGTGCGGTGTGGGGCCTGTCCCCTAAACATATGAGTTTCAGAATGGCCTGCTGACGTTTACCCCGGGCTGTGCTGAAGTTGGTGGTGAAGGTGTGTGGCTGACTGGATGAGCAGGTGGAAGAAGAGGAGGAGGAAGCCGAGAAGGAGGAGGTGGCAACAGGAGGCAAAGAATGTTGCCCTGCTATCCTTGGCGGCGGAAGGACGTGCGCTAAACAGCTCTCCGCCTGGGGCCCAGCTGCCACTACATTTACCCAGTGTGCAGTTAGGGAGATATAGCGTCCCTGGCCGTGCTTACTGGTCCACGTATCTGTGGTTAGGTGGACCTTGCTACAGATGGCGTTGCGCAGTGCACACTTGATTTTATCGGATACTTGGTTGTGCAGGGAAGGCACGGCTCTCTTGGAGAAGTAGTGGCGGCTGGGAACAACATACTGTGGGACAGCAAGCGACATGAGCTGTTTGAAGCTGTCTGTGTCCACCAGCCTAAATGACAGCATTTCATAGGCCAGTAGTTTAGAAATGCTGGCATTCAGGGCCAGGGATCGAGGGTGGCTAGGTGGGAATTTACGCTTTCTCTCAAATGTTTGTGAGATGGAGAGCTGAACGCTGCCGTGTGACATGGTTGAGACGCTTGGTGATGGAGGTGGTGGTGGTGTTGGTGGTACATCCCCTGTTTGCTGGGCGGCAGGTGCCAACGTTCCTCCAGAGGCAGAGGAAGAGGCCGAGGCGGCAGCAGCAGAAGAGGTAGCAGGGGGAGCCTGAGTGACTTCCTTGGTTTTAAGGTGTTTACTCCACTGCAGTTCATGCTTTGCATGCAGGTGCCTGGTCATGCAGGTTGTGCTCAGGTTCAAAGCGTTAATGCCTCGCTTCAGGCTCTGATGGCACAGCGTGAAAACCACTCGGGTCTTGTCGTCAGCACATTGTTTGAAGAAGTGCCATGCCAGGGAACTCCTTGAAGCTGTCTTTGGGGTGCTCGGTCCCAGATGGCGGCGGTCAGTAGCAGGCGGAGTCTCTTGGCGGCGGGTGTTCTGCTTTTGCCCACTGCTCCCTCTTTTGCTACGCTGTTGGCTCGGTCTCACCACTGCCTCTTCCTCCGAACTGTGAAAGTCAGTGGCACGACCTTCATTCCATGTGGGGTCTAGGACCTCATCGTCCCCTGCATCGTCTTCCACCCAGTCTTGATCCCTGACCTCCTGTTCAGTCTGCACACTGCAGAAAGACGCAGCAGTTGGCACCTGTGTTTCGTCACCATCAGAGACGTGCTGAGGTGGTATTCCCATGTCCTCATCATCAGGAAACATAAGTGGTTGTGCGTCAGTGCATTCTATGTCTTTCACCGCTGGGGAAGGGCTAGGTGGATGCCCTTGGGAAACCCTGCCAGCGGAGTCTTCAAACAGCATAAGAGACTGCTGCATAACTTGAGGCTGAGACAGTTTCCCTGGTATGCATGGGGGTGATGTGACAGACTGATGGGGTTGGTTTTCAGGCGCCATCTGTGCGCTTTCTGCAGAAGACTGGGTGGGAGATAATGTGAACGTGCTGGATCCACTGTCGGCCACCCATTTGACTAATGCCTGTACCTGCTCAGGCCTTACCATCCTTAGAACGGCATTGGGCCCCACCAAATATCGCTGTAAATTCTGGCGGCTACTGGGACCTGAGGTAGTTGGTACACTAGGACGTGTGGATGTGGCAGAACGGCCACGTCCTCTCCCAGCACCAGAGGGTCCACTAACACCACCACGACCATGTCCACGTCCGCGTCCCTTACTAGATGTTTTCCTCATTGTTATGGTTCACCACAACAACAAAAATATTATTTGGCCCAATGTATTGTATTCAAATTCAGCGGGATATAAATTTGAGGCCTAGTATTTAGGCGCTGGGTGACCGGTATGGATTTACTAACAGAATTAGACTTGGAAATGCACAGTAGCGTGTGTGTGAAGTTATTCTGAATGACCCTATGTGCACCTTGAATATTATATACCCTTTTAGGGATAAATTTAAAGTAGGCCTGATACAGCAGAAACCACTAAATTATGAAATTGCTAAATTGGGAATTGTATTTCAACCCTGAACAAAAAATGTGCTTTGACGGACACTAAATAACTTGCCCAGCCACAACAGTACAGCGGTAACGACAGATGTAGCGGGATATAAATTTGAGGCCTAGTATTTAGGCGCTGGGTGACCGGTATGGGTTTAGTGACAGAATTAGACTGGGATATGGCCAAAAAATAACCACACTATTGCTGGTTAAATGCACTTGGTGACGGGCGCAGCTTGCCCCTGATTTAGTATATGGCCAAAAAATGAACAGACTATTGCTGGTTAAATGCACTTGGTGTGACAGCTTCACCCTGATGTAGGCTTTAGCCAAAAAACAACCACACCATTGAGGGTTAAATGCACTTGGTCGCAGCTTGGATGCACTTGGTCGCAGCACCGCACAAGACACAAAATGGCCGCCGATCACCCCAGAAAAAAGTGACTGACAAACGGTCTGGGCAGCCTAAAAACAGTGAGCAATTGAGGATCAGCAGCTCAATGATGCACAGCTGCAGATCGATCAATTAATCAAGTCCTTTGGAGGAGTTAATCTGCCTAATCTCGCCCTACTGTCGCAGCCGCAACCTCTCCCTACGCTAATCAGAGCAGAGTGACGGGCGGCGCTATGTGACTCCAGCTTAAATAGAGGCTGGGTCACATGGTGCTCTGGCCAATCACAGCCATGCCAATAGTAGGCATGGCTGTGATGGCCTCTTGGGGCAAGTAGTATGACGCTTGTTGATTGGCTGCTTTGCAGCCTTTCAAAAAGCGCCAAGAAAGCGTCACAAAAGCGCCAAGAAAGCGACGAACCCCGAACCCGGACTTTTACGAAAATGTCCGGGTTCGGGTCCGTGTCACGGACACCCCAAAATTCGGTACGAACCCGAACTATACAGTCCGGGTTCGCTCATCCCTACTGACAAGCTAAGATGTGTTTGTAGTCATAATGAGATTACACTATGGTCTTTTCACTATGATGAATTAATTGGTTTTATGTACTATTTATTATATATATTATTAACTATCATTTATTTTAGTTTGTATTTTTTGCACTATAGCACTTTGCATGGCACTAACACATTTTGGCATGGGCACTCTTGTGTTATTTTTGCATTTGTTTTAGGTATAACCATGATTGTAAAAATCAAGGTAATAATTATGTATTAATTATACTGGACAATATTTTATTATCGTATGTGCACAATGTGGTATGATATTTTTTGGAATCATGATTAGAATTTAGATTATGTACATTTTAACAGTTAATCATCATTAAAGGTTCTTTTCATGATTTGCTTGCATAATAATTTACATGATCACTTTGTAAGCACTTTGTTAATTTCAGTTCAATATACACTCACCTAAAGAATTACATTCAAATGGTAGAGTCCGAATTTGGCGTAAACAGAATGAGAACATGTATCCATCATGCCTTGTTACCACTGTGCAGGCTGGCGGTGGTGGTGTAATGGTGTGGGGGATGTTTTCTGGGCACACTTTAGGCCCCTTAGTGCCAATTGGCCATCGTTTAAATGCCACGGGCTACCTGAGCATTGTTTCTGACCATGTCCATCCCTTCATGACCACCATGTACCCATCCTCTGATGGCTACTTCCAGCAGGATAATGCACCATGTCACAAAGCTCGAATCATTTCAAATTGGTTTCTTGAACATGACGATGAGTTCACTGCACTAAAATGGCCCCACAGTCACCAGATCTCAACCCAATAGTGCATCTTTGGGATGTGGTGGAACGGGAGCTTCGTGCCCTGGATGTGCATCCCTCAAATCTCCATCAAGATGCTATCCTATCAATATGGGCCAAGATTTCTAAAGAATGCTATCAGCACCTTGTTGAATCAATGCCACGTAGAATTAAGGCAGTTCTGAAGGCAAAAGGGCGTCCAACACCGTATTAGTATGGTGTTCCTAATAATTCTTTAGGTGAGTGTATATATTTCTAAGCAGGTAGATAATTTAGTACCACATACAGTATATATTCTCCCGTTGGCCACATTGATAGTTGATAATTAATATTGCAGTGAACCAGCTCGTCAGATTTCTGGTTGTGCCAGTGGTGATGCGATGCGTTCCATGCTGGAATGCATGCCGGAAGTTCCGGATGTGGAGTGATCCGTTCCACTGTGTCGATCATCGCTACTGCCAAAGATGCCGATGAATCCCTCCTTTCTTTTCTTTTATGCAGGATATTTTCAATCATATTATATTTGAAGATGGGTGGGGAATAATGTGGGAGGTCTTCAGTGTAACAACAAAGAGGACGTGATGTCATGCGTTACAGCGTGGAACGCACACTATGAACAGAACACACCATGGAGCACATGTTTCTTTAGTAAGTGTACTTTACATTATGTTTTAAGTTTATGGTGATCATTAGTGTATATAAAGGCAGGGAGCACACTGTTCATTATCCCCTGAAGAAGAGAGATGTGAAACGCACGTTGGCGGCTGAGCCACACTGGTCGGTATAATTTTTTGGCAAGTATTCTCTAATGATCTACCGGTATGTTTCGTATGTCTTGCACTAGGCACTATTGAATAGTTATTTATTTAATCTGTGGGGAATTGGATCATGTATAGGGTGTAGTATTGGTCTGTGCCTAGTTCATTGATGGGATCTCCTTTTGGTGTGTTACACGTCCATTGTGGTTCGATTCTTTTGTATGTGTGCTGCTGCTGCTACAGACTTTTAAAAAATTATTTGAGATGAACTAATAAAATATATTAATATATTAATTGTGTACTGTGTATTTCAAATGTGTTTTTGGTGTGGTGGATAAATTCTGTTAAGTGCAGAGTGGTGTGTTGGAGCTTGTGGCACCTTGTTACTCAGAGACACGCCACCCTGCGAGGAGTCTCGGTATCACACTACACAGCAACCCAGGGAACCTCAAATAAAAATGTCCATTTGTTGGGAACATACTCGTACTGTAGCTAGGGATGGAAGGGCATCTGTACAATGTGCTGAGCGATGCCATCAGATATCAGATAGAAAGGAAGATCGATGGATAGGTAATAGGTAGTAATGAGCGAGCACCAAAGTATTCGGGTGTTTGGCCCAAACACATTGCTATATTCATGTGCTAGGCCGAGCACCCGAGTATAATGGAAGTCATTGGGAGACAACCAGGCACCCCCTGATCTGAAGAGGGGAGGGTGCCTGGTCCATTGGAAAAGGTCAGAAAGTGACAGAAACACCACCGAAATGGATCAGGAACAGCATGGGGAGGATGTATGGATGCATATATGACTCCCAGGCCGCTGCAGGGAACAATTTTGTCCTCGTTGCACGCCACTTTTACAGACTGACAATCTGAAAACCCCCCCAAAAAATGTTTACAGGACAAATTGTTAGCAAACATTCTTTCCTGTATATTTACTTGTATATAAAGTGCAAGTGCTGCCAAAAATTACAAGGAAGAGGCACTCCGATACAACCTGTATATCACATAAAGGAGGTCCTCATTCACATTGTGGTACAATTGTTCAGGTAGTAGGACTCCTACGCTAATAAAGCCTATGCAATAAGTGAAAGGGCTGCCAAAAATTACAAGGAAGAGGCCCTTCAATATAACCTGTATATCACATAAAGGAGGGCCTCATTCACATTGTACATCAACAGCTACCTACTACTAATGTCCTTTGGGACTTTTTAACACCTATTATTCCTGCACCTACCAATTGCCTAAGACTTAACTTTTAATACTTATTGAATAAAACTTTTGGTAATGCACCGACATACATTTGTGTTTTAAAATTTCCAGTATCACTGGCCTTTATTTGTCACTTGTGACGTATTGTCAGTAGTCTTAACTGACTTCATATAACTAGACACACTGTCGCCATAACAGGCTGCGCGCCTGCCTGTATTTGTTAGCGGCACTGTATCTAGTGTTCATTTGTATACATGGGTTCCAGTGATTGCTGCTTTACAATTAGAGCCTCACGCTGCCCCCCGACATGTTTCGCCGTGTAACGGTGTCCTCAGGGGTTAGGGCAGTGTATCAATTCACATTGTGGCACAATTGTTCAGGTAGTGGGTCCTACACTCATAAGGCCTATGCACTAAGTGAAAGGGCTGCCAAAAATTACAAGGAACCGGCACTACAATACACCATTTGTTACACATAAAGGAGGGTATCATACACACCCTAGAAAAATTATCATCCTGCTGGTGACTAGAGATGAGCGAACCCAAACTGTATAGTTCGGGTTCGTACCGAATTTTGGGGTGTCACGGACCCGAACCCGAACATTTTTGTAAAAGTCTGGGTTCGGGTTCGGTGTTCGTCGCTTTCTTGGCGCTTTTTGATTGGCTGCAAAGCAGCCAATCAACAAGCGTCATACTACTTCCCCCGAGAGGCCATCACAGCCATGCCTACTATTAGCATGGCTGTGATTGGCCAGTGCAACATGTGACCCAGCCTCTATTTAAGCTGGAGTCACATAGCGCCGCACGTCACTCTGCTCTGATCAGTGTAGGGAGAGGTTGCAGCCGCGACGTTAGGGCGAGATTAGGCAGATTAACTCCTCCAAAGGACTTCATTCAGAGATCGATCTGCAGCTGTGGATGATTGAACTGCTGCTATTGAATTGCTCACTGTTTTTAGGCTGCCCAGAGAGTTTTTCAGTCACTTTTTTCTGGGGTGATCGGCCGCCTTTTTAGTGTCTTGTGGTGCGCCAGCACAAGCTGCCACCAAGTGCATTTAACCCTCAATAGTGTGGTTGTTTTTTGGCTAAATCCTACATCAGGGTCAAACTGTCACACCAAGTGCATTTAACCATCAATAGTGTGGTTATTTTTTGGCCATATACTACATCAGGGGCAAGCTGCGCCTGTCACCAAGTGCATTTAACCCTCAATAGTGTGGTTGGTCAAGCTGTCACACCAAGTGCATTTAACCATCAATAGTGTGGTTATTTTTTGGCCATATCCCAGTCTAATTCTGTCTGTAAACATATACCTGTCACCCAGCGCCTAAATAATAGGCCTCAAATTTATAGTCAGCTAAATCTGTGGTTATTGCTGTGGCTGGTCAAGTTATTTAGTGTCCGTCAAAGCACAGTTTTTGTTCTGAGTTGAAATACAATTCCCAATTTAGCAATTCTCTAAATTAGTGGTTTCTGCTTTATCAGGCCTACTTTAAATGTATCCCTAAAAGGGTATATTAGATTCAAGGTGCTGATTGGGTCATTCTCAATAACTTCACACAAACGCTACTGTGCATATACCAGTCTAATTCTGTCCGTAAACGTATACCTGTCACCCAGCGCCTAAATACTAGGCCTCAAATTTATATTCAGCTAAATCTGTCGTTACTGCTGTGCCTGTATTAGTGTAATACGGTACCTAAATAGATAGCCAGATAGTGTTAGGTGTCTGTAAAAAAAGGCCTGAATTTGAATACAATACATTGGGCCAAATAATATTTTTGTTGTTGTGGTGAACGATAACAATGAGGAAAACATCTAGTAAAGGACGTGGACGCGGACATGGTCGTGGTGGTGTTAGTGGACCCTCTGGTGCTGGGAGAGGACGTGGCCGTTCTGCCACATCCACACGTCCTAGTGTACCAACTACCTCAGGTCCCAGTAGCCGCCATAATTTACAGCGATATTTGGTGGGGCCCAATTCCGTTCTAAGGATGGTAAGGCCTGAGCAGGTACAGGCATTAGTCAATTAGGTGGCCGACAGTGGATCCAGCACGTTCACATTATCTCCCACCCAGTCTTCTGCAGAAAGCGCACAGATGGCGCCTGAAAACCAAGCCCATCAGTCTGTCACATCACTCATGCTCCCCCTGCTACCTCTTCTGCTGCTGCCGCCTCGGCCTCTTCCTCCGCCTCTGGAGGAACGTTGGCACCTGCCGCCCAGCAAACAGGGGATGTACCACCAACACCACCACCTCCGTCACCAAGCATCTCAACCATGTCACACGGCAGCGTTCAGCTCTCCATCTCACAAACATTTGAGAGAAAGCGTAAATTCCCACCTAGCCACCCTCGATCCCTGGCCCTGAATGCCAGCATTTCTAAACTACTGACCTATGAAATGCTGTCATTTAGGCTGGTGGACACAGACAGCTTCAAACAGCTAATGTCACTTGATGTCCCACAGTATGTTGTTCCCAGCCGCCACTACTTCTCCAAGAGAGCCGTGCCTTCCCTGCACAACCAAGTATCCGAATAAATCAAGTGTGCACTGCGCAACGCCATCTGTGGCAAGGTCCACCTAACCACAGATACGTGGACCAGTAAGCACGGCCAGGGACTAGGGATGAGCGAACTCGAACTGTATAGTTCGGGTTCGTACCGTATTTTGGGGTGTCCGTGACACGGACCCGAACCCGGACATTTTCGTAAAAGTCCGGGTTCGGGTTCGGTGTTCATAGTTTTCTTGGCGCTTTTTGAAAGGCTGCAAAGCAGCCAATCAACAAGCGTCATACTACTTGCCCCAAGAGGCCGTCACAGCCATGCCTACTATTGGCATGGCTGTGATTGGCCAGAGCACCATGTGACCCAGCCTCTATTTAAGCTGGAGTCACATAGCGCCGCCCGTCACTCTGCTCTGATCAGCGTAGGGAGAGGTTGCGGCTGCGACGTTAGGGCGAGATTAGGCAGATTAACTCCTCCAAAGGACTTGATTAATCGATCGATCTGCAGCTGTGCATCATTGAGCTGCTGAAATTCAAATGCTCACTGTTTTTAGGCTGCCCAGACTGTTTGTCAGTCACTTTTTTCTGGGGTGATCGGCGGCCATTTTGTGTCTTGTGCGGTGCTGCGACCAAGTGCATCCAAGCTGCGACCAAGTGCATTTAACCCTCAATGGTGTGGTTGTTTTTTGGCTAAAGCCTACATCAGGGTGAAGCTGTCACACCAAGTGCATTTAACCAGCAATAGTCTGTTTATTTTTTGGCCATATACTAAATCAGGGGCAAGCTGCGCCCGTCACCAAGTGCATTTAACCAGCAATAGTCTGTTCATTTTTTGGCCATATACTACATCAGGGGCAAGCTGCGCCCGTCACCAAGTGCATTTAACCCTCAGTAGTGTGGTTGGTCAAGCTGTCACACCAAGTGCATTTAACCAGCAATAGTCTGTTCATTTTTTGGCCATATACTACATCAGGGGCAAACTGCGCCCGTCACCAAGTGCATTTAACCCTCAGTAGTGTGGTTGGTCAAGCTGTCACACCAAGTGCATTTAACCAGCAATAGTGTGGTTATTTTTTGGCCATATCCCAGTCTAATTCTGTCACTAAATCCATACCGGTCACCCAGCGCCTAAATACTAGGCCTCAAATTTATATCCCGCTACATCTGTCGTTACCGCTGTACTGTTGTGGCTGGGCAAGTTATTTAGTGTCCGCCAAAGCACATTTTTTGTTCTGGGTTGAAATACAATTCCCAATTTAGCAATTTCATAATTTAGTGGTTCCTGCTGTATCAGAGCTATTTGAAATCTATCCCTAAAAGGGTATATAATATTCAAGGTGCACATAGGGTCATTCAGAATAACTTCACACACACGCTACTGTGCATTTCCAAGTCTAATTCTGTCAGTAAATCCATACCGGTCACCCAGCGCCTAAATACTAGGCCTCAAATTTATATCCCGCTGAATTTGAATACAATACATTGGTCCAAATAATATTTTTGTTGTTGTGGTGAACCATAACAATGAGGAAAACATCTAGTAAGGGACGCGGACGTGGACATGGTCGTGGTGGTGTTAGTGGACCCTCTGGTGCTGGGAGAGGACGTGGCCGTTCTGCCACATCCACACGTCCTAGGGTACCAACTACCTCAGGTCCCAGTAGCCGCCAGAATTTACAGCGATATATGGTGGGGCCCAATGCCGTTCTAAGGATGGTAAGGCCTGAGCAGGTACAGGCATTAGTCAATTGGGTGGCCGACAGTGGATCCAGCACGTTCACATTATCTCCCACCCAGTCTTCTGCAGAAAGCGCACAGATGGCGCCTGAAAACCAACCCCATCAGTCTGTCACATCACCCCCATGCATACCAGGGAAACTGTCTCAGCCTCAAGTTATGCAGCAGTCTCTTATGCTGTTTGAAGACTCCGCTGGCAGGGTTTCCCAAGGGCATCCACCTAGCCCTTCCCCAGCGGTGAAAGACATAGAATGCACTGACGCACAACCACTTATGTTTCCTGATGATGAGGACATGGGAATACCACCTCAGCATGTCTCTGATGATGACGAAACACAGGTGCCAACTGCTGCGTCTTTCTGCAGTGTGCAGACTGAACAGGAGGTCAGGGATCAAGACTGGGTGGAAGACGATGCAGGGGACGATGAGGTCCTAGACCCCACATGGAATGAAGGTCGTGCCACTGACTTTCACAGTTCGGAGGAAGAGGCAGTGGTGAGACCGAGCCAACAGCGTAGCAAAAGAGGGAGCAGTGGGCAAAAGCAGAACACCCGCCGCCAAGAGACTCCGCCTGCTACTGACCGCCGCCATCTGGGACCGAGCACCCCAAAGGCAGCTTCAAGGAGTTCCCTGGCATGGCACTTCTTCAAACAATGTGCTGACGACAAGACCCGAGTGGTTTGCACGCTGTGCCATCAGAGCCTGAAGCGAGGCATTAACGTTCTGAACCTGAGCACAACCTGCATGACCAGGCACCTGCATGCAAAGCATGAACTGCAGTGGAGTAAACACCTTAAAACCAAGGAAGTCACTCAGGCTCCCCCTGCTACCTCTTCTGCTGCTGCCGCCTCGGCCTCTTCCTCTGCCTCTGGAGGAACGTTGGCACCTGCCGCCCAGCAAACAGGGGATGTACCACCAACACCACCACCACCTCCGTCACCAAGTGTCTCAACCATGTCACACGGCAGCGTTCAGCTCTCCATCTCACAAACATTTGAGAGAAAGCGTAAATTCCCACCTAGCCACCCTCGATCCCTGGCCCTGAATGCCAGCATTTCTAAACTACTGGCCTATGAAATGCTGTCATTTAGGCTGGTGGACACAGACAGCTTCAAACAGCTCATGTCGCTTGCTGTCCCACAGTATGTTGTTCCCAGCCGCCACTACTTCTCCAAGAGAGCCGTGCCTTCCCTGCACAACCAAGTATCCGATAAAATCAAGTGTGCACTGCGCAACGCCATCTGTAGCAAGGTCCACCTAACCACAGATACGTGGACAAGTAAGCACGGCCAGGGACGCTATATCTCCCTAACTGCACACTGGGTAAATGTAGTGGCAGCTGGGCCCCAGGCGGAGAGCTGTTTGGCGCACGTCCTTCCGCCGCCAAGGATCGCAGGGCAACATTCTTTGCCTCCTGTTGCCACCTCCTCCTTCTCGGCTTCCTCCTCCTCTTCTTCCACCTGCTCATCCAGTCAGCCACACACCTTCACCACCAACTTCAGCACAGCCCGGGGTAAACGTCAGCAGGCCATTCTGAAACTCATATGTTTGGGGGACAGGCCCCACACCGCACAGGAGTTGTGGCGTGGTATAGAACAACAGACCGACGAGTGGTTGCTGCCGGTGAGCCTCAACCCGGCCTGGTGGTGTGTGATAATGGGCGAAATCTCGTTGCAGCTCTGGGACTAGCCAATTTGACGCACATCCCTTGCTTGGCGCATGTGCTGAATTTGGTGGTGCAGAAGTTCATTCACAACTACCCCGACATGTCAGAGCTGCTGCATAAAGTGCGGGCCGTCTGTTCGCGCTTCCGGCGTTCACATCCTGCTGCTGCTCGCCTGTCTGCGCTACAGCGTAACTTCGGCCTTCCCGCTCACCGCCTCATATGCGACGTGCCCACCAGGTGGAACTCCACCTTGCACATGCTGGACAGACTGTGCGAGCAGCAGCAGGCCATAGTG
The DNA here is from genome assembly GCF_014858855.1 of Bufo gargarizans. NCBI lineage: Eukaryota > Metazoa > Chordata > Amphibia > Anura > Bufonidae > Bufo > Bufo gargarizans. The sequence goes on along the minus strand of NC_058081.1, from coordinate 719,680,408 downwards.
GAGTTTCAGCTGCAGCACGCACGGGTCAGTCGCACTACAGAACAGCACCACTTCACCACCAATGACTGGGCCTCCATGCGAGACCTGTGTGCCCTGTTGCGCTGTTTCGAGTACTCCACCAACATGGCCAGTGGCGATGACGCCGTTATCAGCGTTACAATACCACTTCTATGTCTCCTTGAGAAAACACTTAGGGCGATGATGCAAGAGGAGGTGGCCCAGGAGGAGGAGGAGGAGGAGGAGGAGGAAAAGGGGTCATTTTTAGCACTTTCAGGCCAGTCTCTTCGAAGTGACTCAGAGGGAGGTTTTTTGCAACAGCAGAGGCCAGGTACAAATGTGGCCAGACAGGGCCCACTACTGGAGGACGAGGAGGACGAGGATGTGGAGGAGGTGGAGGAGGATGAGGATGAAGCATGGTCACAGCGGGGTGGCACCCAACGCAGCTCGGGTCCTTCACTGGTGCGTGGCTGGGGGGAAAGGCAGGACAATGACGATACGCCTCCCACAGAGGACAGCTTGTCCTTACCCCTGGGCAGCCTGGCACACATGAGCGACTACATGCTGCAGTGCCTGCGCAACGACAGCAGAGTTGCCCACATTTTAACCTGTGCGGACTACTGGGTTGCCACCCTGCTGGATCCACGCTACAAAGACAATGTGCCCACCTTACTTCCTGCACTGGAGCGTGATAGGAAGATGCGCGAGTACAAGCGCACGTTGGTAGACGCGCTACTGAGAGCATTCCCAAATGTCACAGGGGAACAAGTGGAAGCCCAAGGCCAAGGCAGAGGAGGAGCAAGAGGTCGCCAAGGCAGCTGTGTCACGGCCAGCTCCTCTGAGGGCAGGGTTAGCATGGCAGAGATGTGGAAAACTTTTGTCAACACGCCACAGCTAACTGCACCACCACCTGATACGCAACGTGTTAGCAGGAGGCAACATTTCACTAACATGGTGGAACAGTACGTGTGCACACCCCTCCACGTACTGACTGATGGTTCGGCCCCATTCAACTTCTGGGTCTCTAAATTGTCCACGTGGCCAGAGCTAGCCTTTCATGCCTAGGAGGTGCTGGCCTGCCCGGCGGCCAGCGTTTTGTCTGAACGTGTATTCAGCACGGCAGGGGGCGTCATTACAGACAAACGCAGCCGCCTGTCTACAGCCAATGTGGACAAGCTGACGTTCATAAAAATGAACCAGGCATGGATCCCACAGGACCTGTCCGTCCCTTGTCCAGATTAGACATTAACTACCTCCCCTTAACCATATATTATTGGACTCCAGGGCACTTCCTCATTCAATCCTATTTTTATTTTCATTTTACCATTATATTGCGAGGCTACCCAAAGTTGAATGAACCTCTCCTCTGTCTGGGTGCCGGGGCCTAAATATATGCCAATGGACTGTTCCAATGTTGGGTGACGTGAAGCCTGATTCTCTGCTATGACATGCAGACTAATTCTCTGCTGACATGAAGACAGATTCTCTGTTACGGGACCTCTCTCCTCTGCCTGGGTGCTGGGCCTAAACTTATGAAAATGGACTCTTACAGTGGTGGCTGACGTGAAGCCTGATTCTCTGCTATGATATGAAGACTGATTCTCTGCTGACATGAAGCCAGATCCTCTGTTACGGGGCCTCTCTCCTCTGCCTGGGTGCTGGGCCTAAATATCTGACAATGGACTGTTGCATTGGTGGCTGACGTGAAGCCTGATTCTCTGCTATGACATGCAGACTAATTCTCTGCTGACATGAAGCCAGATTGTCTGTTACGGGACCTCTCTCCTCTGCCTGGGTGCTGGGCCTAAATTTATGAAAATGGACTCTTACAGTGGTGGGTGACGTGAAGCCTGATTCTCTGCTATGACATGAAGACTGATTCTCTGCTATGACATGAAGACTGATTCTCTGCTGACATGAAGCCAAATTGTCTGTTACGGGACCTCTCTCCTCTGCCAGGGTGCTGGGCCTAAATTTATGAAAATGGACTGTTGCAGTGGTGGGTGACGTGAAGCCTGATTCTCTGCTATGACATGAAGACTGATTCTTTGCTGACATGAAGCCAGATTGTCTGTTACGGGACCTCTCTCCTCTGCCTGGGTGCTGGGCCTAAATTTATGAAAATGGACTGTTGCAGTGGTGGGTGACGTGAAGCCTGATTCTCTGCTATGATATGAAGACTGATTCTCTGCTGACATGAAGCCAGATCCTCTGTTACGGGACCTCTCTCCTCTGCCTGGGTGCTGGGCCTAAATATCTGACAATGGACTGTTGCATTGGTGGCTGACGTGAAGCCTGATTCTCTGCTATGACATGCAGACTAATTCTCTGCTGACATGAAGCCAGATCGTCTGTTACGGGACCTCTCTCCTCTGCCAGGGTGCTGGGCCTAAATTTTTGAAAATGGACTGTTGCAGTGGTGGGTGACCTGAAGCCTGATTCTCTGCTATGACATGAAGACTGATTCTCTGCTGACATGAAGCCAGATTGTCTGTTACGGGACCTCTCTCCTCTGCCTGGGTGCTGGGCCTAAATTTATGAAAATAGACTGTTGCAGTGGTGGGTGACGTGAAGCCTGATTCTCTGCTATGATATGAAGACTGATTCTCTGCTGACATGAAGCCAGATCCTCTGTTACGGGACCTCTCTCCTCTGCCTGTGTGCTGGGCCTAAATATATGCCAATGGACTGTTGCATTGGTGGCTGACGTGAAGCCTGATTCTCTGCTATGACATGCAGACTAATTCTCTGCTGACATGAAGCCAGATTGTCTGTTACGGGACCTCTCTCCTCTGCCTGGGTGCTGGGCCTAAATTTATGAAAATGGACTGTTGCAGTGGTGGGTGACGTGAAGCCTGATTCTCTGCTATGATATGAAGACTGATTCTCTGCTGACATGAAGCCAGATCCTCTGTTACGGGACCTCTCTCCTCTGCCTGGGTGCCGGGGCCTAAATATATGACAATGGACTGTTACAGTGGTGGGTGACGTGAAGCCTGATTCTTTGCTATGACATGCAGACTGATTCTCTGCTGACATGAAGCCAGATTCTCTGTTACGGGACCTCTCTCCTCTGCCTGGGTGCTGGGCCTAAATATATGACAATGGACTGTTACAGTGGTGGGTGACGTGAAGCCTGATTCTCTGCTATGACATGAAGACTGATTCTCTGCTGACATGAAGCCAGATTCTCTGTTATGGGACCTCTCTCCTCTGGCTAGGTGCCGGGGCCTAAATATATGACAATGGACTGTTACAGTGGTGGGTGACGTGAAGCCTGATTCTCTGCTATGACATGCAGACTGATTCTCTTCTGACATGAAGCCAGAATCTCTGTTACGGGACCTCTCTCCTCTGCCTGGGTGCCGGGGCCTAAATATCTGACAATGGACTGTTCCAGTGTTGGGTGATGTGAAGCATGATTCTCTGCTGACCTGAAGCCAGATTCTCTGTTAAGGGACCTCTCTCCTCTGCCTGGGTGCCGGGGCCTAAATATCTGACAATGGACAGTTACAGTGGTGGGTGACGTGAAGCCAGATTCTCTGCTATGGTACCTCTCTCCAATTGATATTGGTTAATTTTTATTTATTTTATTTTTATTTTTATTTATTTCCCTATCCACATTTGTTTGCAGGGGATTTGCCTACATGTTGCTGCCTTTTGCAGCCCTCTAGCTCTTTCCTGGGCTGTTTTACAGCCTTTTTAGTGCCGAAAAGTTCGGGTCCCCATTGACTTCAATGGGGTTCGGGCCTGCTGCCACTTTGGTGACTCTTGTTAACCTGGGGCCGATGGAACGTCTCCGCGACGGCGACAATCCATTCGGATGTCTGGCCTATCAACTGTCCATGTAATTGTCAGCTCAAAACCATTATCAACTACAGGTCACAGGGAATCAGTGTTTGATTCCGGATAGGGAACCTGAGAAACGGCTACCACATCAAAGGAAGGCAAGCGGGTGGCGCGCAAATCACACACTCCTGACTCGGGGAGGTAGTGACGATAAATAACAATTACAGGGAATGTCACTGCGGTGTTTTGGATGAGGAAACCTTATACAGAAGAGGCCATGCTGCCGCTTTGTTGACTCTAGTTAACTTCTGGCTGATTTTGATGTTCTTTTATGCGCCTAACATTGTGACAACGGGTGAAGGTGAATCATTGTTCGATTTCGGCGAGGGAGTCTGAGAAACGAATACGGCTACCACTTCAAAGCAAGGCAGCATGAGTTGCGGGCCTGCAGGTGAGCTGACCCTGTAAAAGATTTTAGGTTTTGGCCTGCAGATGAGCTGACCCTGTAAAAGATTTTAGGTTTGGGCCTGCAGGTGAGCTGACCCTGTAAAAGATTTTAGGTTTGGGCCTGCAGGTGAGCTGACCCTGTAAATGATTTTAGGTTTGGGCCTGCAGGTGAGCTGACCCTGTAAAAGATTTTAGGTTTCGGCCTGTAGGTGAGCTGACCCTTTAAAAGACTTTAGGTTTGGGTCTGCAGGTGAGCTGACCCTGTAAAAGATTTTAGGTTTGGGCCTGCAGGTGAGCTGACCCTGTATAATATTTTAGGTTTGGTCCTGCAGGTGAGCTGACCTTGTAAAATATTTTAGGTTTGGGCCTGCAGATGAGCTGACCCTGTATAATATTTTAGGTTTGGGCCTGCAGATGAGCTGACCCTGTAAACGATTCTAGGTTTGGGCCTGCATGTGAGCTGACCCTGTAAAAGATTTTAGGTTTGGGCCTGTATGTGAGCTGACCCTGTAAAAGATTTTAGGTTTGGGCCTGCAGGTGAGCTGACCCTGTAAAAGACTTGGCAGGGGCGTAGCTATAGGTGGTGCAGAGGTAGCAGTCGCTACCGGGCCCAGGAGCCTGAGGGGGCCCAAAGAGTAGTCATAAGTAGTCACCGGTATTCTAGAAAGTGCATGCTGGTCAAGTTACACCTTTGGCTGGAGGGAAGGGGTTAGGTCAGGAATGCTCGTGTTATACTTCCCATCCGTCTCATCCCTTGGTCTTGGCTTTCCCTCCTAATTCTGAATTTGGCTTCTCCCTGACGATTCTCTGCTTGCTCCTCTGGTACTTTGCTGCTCTCTTGGTTTTGACTCGGCTCCTTTGACTGCTCTGTTGTGTGTTTTGTTTGTCTTCCCTGCACTTATCCTAGCTGAGGGTTTGTCGACCAGTTGTCCCTTGGAACTCAGGAGTCATGTGACACTGGCCACGACACATGACTCCACCAGCGCCCTATTTAAACAGGCAATCTGCTGGCCACAGATTGCCTGTTATTGAGGTCCTTTCTGCAATTACTTACCTGGTGTGCTGATCTCCTGCTCGTGTTATACTTCCCATCCGTCTCATCCCTTGGTCTTGGCTTTCCCTCCTGGTTCTGAATTTGGCTTCTCCCTGATGATCCTCTGCTTGCTCCTCTAGTACTTTGCTGGTCTCTTGGTTTTGACTCGGCTCGTTTAAATGCTCTGTTGTGTGTTTTGTTCGTCTTCCCTGCACTTATCCTAGCTGAGGGTTTGTCGACCAGTTGTCCCTCGTCACTAGGACTTGCGAGGCAAGTAGGGACAGGGGTGCGAGTTGAGCTCAGTGGTCACTTCCCCACTCCCTGTGTGTGTGACATTAGGCTTGGGCCTGCAGGTGAGCTGACCCTTTCAAAGATTTGATTTGCGGTCCTGCTGGTGATCTGCGGTGGAACTGACAAACCCAAACTTATTTTGATGGCTACATTAATCTGCAGGTGCCCATCATACAGCTGTACTACAGCTGTCTTTTCCATCTGCATCTTTCTAAACAATCTGTGGCCTTTGTCTTTCATCAAGACTCATTCATTGTGCCACTATGTAGCCTCCTCATGCTGCCATGCCATCTCCACAGTATGTTACCTTGCCACTCATTTCCATTACCACGCTGCTGCTGATGCTGCTTAAAAGGCCTTAGACTGATTACCAGGCCCACAATGTAATTAATGTTTTATACATTTAAATTCAAAAATATATTTAAGATGAAAAAAATTATAGAAAACATTCCTGTATATTCGGTTGTATATTAAGTGCAATTGCTGCAAAAAATAAGGAAGAGGCACTTCGATACAACCCGCATATAACATAAAGGAGGGCCTCATTCACATTGAGTTGCGGGCCTGCTGGTGAGCTGACCCTGTGAAAGATTTTAGTTGCGGGCCTGCAGGTAAGCTAACACTCCCTGAAGAGGGACATGAGAAGATCTTATGCACTGATTCCTAAACTCCTCAGCATCCACAGTCAGAAGAAAATGATGGTGGGGAATGGCAATTAGTGTTTAACGAGGTGGATGATGCGGATGAGACACTGTTGTCAATAAGTGAGGGTCTTGTTAGGTCAACAACACAAGTTAGGAGGATGACCCGAGTGAGGAGGTGGAAGAGAGGGTGGTGGACAATGACATCACTGACCCAACCTGGGGAGGTGGCAAGCCAAGCGAGGAAAGCAGTACAGAGGGGGAGGGATCCACAGCACCGCAACAGGCTGGAAGAGGCTGTAGAATGGCAAAAGGGAGAAGGCGGGCCACACCAAATAGGCCCACGTACAGATGTCCTTACCCCAAATACCTAGCCACCCCACCCACAGGCCATAGAACTAAATGCACACCTCTAAAAATTGCTCGCCCTGGAAATGTTGAGGCCTGTGGACACTGAGGCTTTCCTCAGCCTCATGGCAGCGGCCGTCCCTTGTTACTCAGTCCCCAGCCGCCACTATTATTCTCAATGTGCCGTCCCCACATTACACCAGCAATTGTGTCCTGTACCATCACCCGTGCCCTGAACAACGCAGTTATTGTGAAGGTCCACTTAACGACTGACACACGGACAAGTGCTTTTGGGCAGGGACACTACATTTCCGTGATGGCACACTGGGTGAACCTTGTGGAGGCAGGTAGTGAGTCGTACCCTGGGATGGCACAGATGCTACCAACGCCAAGGATTTCGGGCCCCCATTCCATCAGGATTTTCACCACCACATACATTAGTTGCAGCAAACCCCCCTTCTCCTACACAACTTCCACCTCTGAATTCTCATCTTGCAACACCAGTCAGCCATCAGTCATAGCTGGAAGCAGTGTAGCACTGCAGTGGAGAAGCTGCAACAGGCCGTGCTGAAACTCATTTGCTTAGGTGACAAACAGCACACACAGAGCTGTGGCAGGGTGTAAAGGACCAGACAGAGCTGTGGCTCATGCCACTCAACCTACAACCAGGCATGGTTGTTTGTTGTGTCTGATAATGGCCATAACTTGTTGGCAGCTTTGGAGCTCCGCAAGCTCCCACACATGGCAATCATACAGCATGTATGCCCATGCACAACAAAAATCACAAACTTATACATTAATACAAAAAACAACATAACACACTAGAGTGGATTTAAACCAATGGCATTGCCAGTTAAATAGCAAAATATAGCCAAATAACCATAAAATAATTTACAACCATAAACCATAATAACAATAATAATGCCAACAATATTATAAACACAAACCATAATACTAACAGAACAGAATGTAATTGCGGAAAAATTTACAGCTGACAACGCTGGCGGCAGAGTACGTAGTTCCTTGGGCAACCCAGGAGGGGAGATGAGGGGAACACACAGCAGTTCCAACAGAGGCAGGGCAACACTCTCCAAGGCCTGGAACAGTTTCATGATACCCCGCCAGCACCCTCACCCTGATGCACGGCCTCGTGTCACAAGGCAGGAAAATTTTTGGAAGATGGTGAAGGAGTACATAGTAGACCGTGTCTGCATCCTGAATGATCCCTCTGTGCCTTACAACTACTGGGTGTCCAAGCTGGACACGTGGCACGAACTGGCACTCTACGCCTCAGAGGTGCTGGCCTGTCCTGCCGCCAGCATTTTGTCAGAGCGGGTATTTGGTGCTGCTGGGGGCATAATAACTGATAAGCGCATCAGTCTGTCAACTTAAAATGCTGACAGGTCGACTCTTATAAAAATGAACAAGGCCTGGATTGCCCCAGACTTCTCTACTCCACCAGATGAAAGCGGCTGAACATAAAAGCACTTTAAATGTGTTGTTTATAATGTACTGAATACTCTGTATTCACATGCACCTCTGCCACCACAAAAAAAGGTTACATGCTTCTATCTTCCTTTTCTCATCCTTCTCCTCATCCTCCATCATATCAACATGCGTTTTAGGCTGCCCTTGCTCATAAAGATTTGTAGGGTCAGCTCACCTGCAGGCCCTCCCATATAATGATTTGTAGGGTCAGCTCACCTTCAGGCCCTCACATATAATGATTTGTAGGATCAGCTCACCTGCAGGCCCTCACATATAATGATTTGTAGGGTCAGCTCACCTGCAGGCCCTCACATATAATGTTTTAGAGGGTCAGCTGACCGGAAAGGCCATTCAAAATATTGTTTTTAAGGGGTTAGCACACCTGGAGGCCCTCAGCTGCATTATTTTACTCAGTTTCATCATGCACAGGGCCTCGGCCTCCGCGTGGACCATCAGCATCACGGCCACTTCCACGGCCCGTACTGGGCCGCCTTCATAATATTAAATGTTATATATGCTTAAAAGTATGTCACATGTACAGTAGCGTAGGATTTGTAAGTGTCTGCTCAAATAAAGTAAAAAAGGTATTTGGGATGTGCACACATTACACTGGAGATGTAGCCCTGATAATGTCACAGACTAGCATACACCGTGTATGGATAAAGTACAGTATATGTCATTGATATGTATTAAACGCACACACAGTAGATGTGGCACAAATTATTTAAATTTGCACTACAGACACTGTTTTCGGATGTAGTAAAGAATTGGTCACAGAAAGACACACACTGAACAATAACATTAAGGCCCGAGTAGTTCAATTTGACCTAAAGAAACAGTTTTTGGATGGAATACTGTATATGTCACAGAAAACTACACACTATGGACACTAGATTAGGCCCAGATTAGTTCAATTTGAGCTAGACAAAGACAGTCTGCGGATGATGTACAGTATATGTCACTAATGGGTATTAAAGAAAATTATCTTGCTGCTGTCAAACACACACACAGTAGTCCTTAAAAGGACTTTGTGGTGTTTGAAAAGATTTTGGTAGCTTTTTGTATTTTTTCCAATAATTTGGCCCATACAAACACACAAGGTATTGCAATGCAGATGTGACAATTCATGGCAGACACCGCCGACATAAAAAAATAAATAAATCAGATCACACAATTCACGGCTTACACGGTTGACAACAAAAAGGTGGATAGATTGTGGGGAAAAAAAATTGTGTTTTCTGTATTATAATTTTTTCCCTATATCAGGCCCTGACAACCACACAAGGTGTTGCAGCACAGTTCACAAAATTCACGGATTACACGGTTAATCGCTATTTTGAAAAGGAGACTGTTTTCGGATTTAGTAAAGTAATGGTGACAGAACTCCACAGAATATGGACACTAGATTATTGCAGGATTATTGGAATTTGCAATACAGACACTGTTTGCCGATGTAGTTCAGTATTTTGTACACAAAGCCACACACTATGGACACTAGATGTGGCCCAGATTATTAAAGACACAGTCTGCAGATGATGTACAGTATATGTCACTAATAGGTATAAAATAAAAATATCTTGCTGCTGTCAAACGCACACAGTAGTCCCTAAAAGGAATTTGGGGTCATTGAAGAGCTTTTGGTAGTAAAAACAGCAAATTTCTCTCCCTGCACATCTTCCTCAGCACTGTCCCGGAGACTGCAGATATCTTGCTGCTCTAAAATACACACACAGTAGTCCTTAAAAGGACCGTTGAGGTATTGGAAATCTTTCTCTGAATCAAAACTGTGAAATTCGCTCCCTAGTCTATCTTTCCCTTCTTCATTCTGCTCTCCCTGTCTACGTCTGTGCCGAGCTTGCGTCATCGGGAGCTATATAGCACCCAATGACGCGTTTCGGCCAGCCAATCACTGTAATGCCAGCAGCCAACATGGCTACTAGCATTACAGTGAGGGCAGTACTTACCTGCACGCTTATTGGCCGCTGAAATCCCCGCAAAACATGCAGGGGGGAGACTCGAGCATTGCGCTCGAGCACATGCGATACTCAGCCGAGTCATCACTAGTAATAAGACACACAGGAAAATATATAAGCAAAACAGATATACCGACTTTAAGACAATCACTGATGCCTTGCTGTACTGAGTAGAGATGAGCGAATTTCTCAAAAGTTCAATTTGGTCAGTTCGTCGAATTTTCCCCAAAAATTTGATTTCATCCGAATTTATTTGTGACAAATTGCGTTAAATAACGGCTATTTCCTGGTTGCAGAGAGCCTTTATAGTGGTGTAGAACACTGTGCCTTGCAGTAACACGCATAGGGAGTCTGCTGTGGTAGTGAAATAATACTGTGAGTCCGTATGACATGTAGATGACAGGCGTCGCTCTTAGAATCACTGCACACTTCACTTATTTGGTCAGTTACGGGGCCAAAACTGACCAAATAATTGAAGTGTGAACTCAGCCTTACAGATGAATGTTAGCATCAGGTATAAAGAACTGTGCAGTGGCCCAAGATCCCACTATAGCGGCAAAGAGCGCCCTCCTTTTACACCATCAGTTGATTCCACATAGATTTCTACAGAACCTTTTCTGTTAAATGCTGATACAAGTTGAGCCCCCCCCCCCCCGACAGAGTAGAGAGGGTGTCAGCAGTAATTTTGTGTTGACGTCACTGATTATTTTGCCCTTCTTCTGATCAGTCAGAAGAAAACCCCCCAAAAAACTGATCCTGTCTGTTGAGCATCCGCCTTCACCCGGTCAGCATTTGGTCAGTAATTTATCAGTATTGCTGCTAAGGCCAAAAACAGGAGTGGATCGAACACAGAGATGACACGTGAATGGAATATTTGCATGTCTTCTGTGTTTTGTACCCACTCCTGCTATTGGCTACCAAATCATGAGCATATCCTGATGCAAAATGTATGCAGTTTGTATACATCCATTGAACATACTAAAGGATTAACTGCGGTTGAATGTATCCTGGAATCATCTCAATACACGGTACATGAACGAGAATTTTTTCTGCAATTACTTGAATTGGTGTTAAGAGAGAATTATTTTTTATTCCAGGATACCTTCTTCCAGCAGAAGCGGGGTACCGCGATGGGCTCGCATGCCGCACCGCCATATGCAAATAGCTATATGATTTGGTTTGAAGAAAATTTTGTATACACAAACCCATTATATATACAACACTGTATATTTTGGCGTCGTTTTATAGACGATATTTTTTGCATATGGCGGGGCGGCATCGAGTCATTACACAATTTTGCTCAGGAAATGAATAACATATGGCCAGAATTGTCCTTCACGATTCAAAGTGATTTAACACAGATTAATTTTCTTGACACATTGGTGATTAAAGGTCAAGACAATCAGATTCATACTGATTTGTATATAAAGAAGACTGATAAGAACAGTTTGTTACATTTTTCCAGTAACCATTCACCTTTTGTCAAGAAATCTCTACCATACTCCCAATTTCAGCGGGTTAAGAGAATTGTATCAGATGAACCCATCAGACAGATCAGATTAAGTGAGATGACAAAAAAAATTTCAGCAAGAGGCTACCCTAGGCCACTTCTAGAGCAGGAATTACAAAAATGTAGTAGCCCAATTATTTACAAGCATAGCAGGGCCGGTAAACGTTTACCCTTCATTGTCAAATACCATCCTTTTATTAACAAATTTCGTCATGTCATCAATAAGCACTGGGGAATTATGCGTACGGCCTATCCCGATATTGTTGAATTTAGTGAAGCTCCCATGATCTGCTATAAGAGAACGAAAAACATTCGTGATACCATTGTAAAAGCAGACATAGGAGGTTCCACTATGCCACGTCAACTTTTTTTAACCACTCCAAAAAAGGGAACTTTTCCCTGTTTGCATTGTGTGCATTGCTCAGCTGTGATTAGAGGTGAAACTTTTTCTCATCCACACACTGGGAAGCAGTTTCCAATAAGAGGTTTTTTTACTTGCGACAGCAATTTTGTTGTGTATCTACTAAAGTGCCCATGCGGTCTGATATACATTGGGGAAACGTCTGTCAGAATGAAGGATAGATTTAGTAACCATAAATCTACAATAAGGAAAAAAAAATTACTATTGCCGGTTCCCCTTCATTTTGACAGATGTTCCCACAATGTATCTCAATTGAGATTTCAAATTATTGAGCAAGTGTTGCCAGCACGCAGAGGTGGCAATAGAATTCTCATGCTCAAAAAACGTGAGAGTTTCTGGATACATACTTTACAGACCATTGAGCCCAGAGGTCTCAATCGAGAGTACGATTTGAATGCATTCCTGTGAATAATATTATTTTTCTCCCTTTTGGTATATGTATATATATATATATACAAAAAAATGTATATTTTTTCATGATAGTTTTTTCTTTATAGTCTCAGAAAAAATAATAGAAGCCAAAATAGAAGAAATTCAAGATCACAGCCAGCGTTTACTGTCATATGTAATTTTATTCAATATGAATTTTGATATATATAATTTTCTATAGCAGTCTCATACTGACAGCTTACCTGTTTTTCCTTTTTTTTCCTTTCTCTTTTCTTATTGGATCGATACATCTAACCTTGTTACATATATATTAATGCCGATACAAAGGCGTAGTAGTTATATATAGTATTTGAATATGTGTCAATTGTTTGTAACAATGTCATGATATTTGTAATATATCTTTTTATTTGATAGTTATATATATGTCTAGAATACCCACATAATGGGGTTATACATATACAAAGTATTTAAGTATGTGTTACTTGTTTGCAACAATGTCATGACATTGTAACATACCTTTTTTATTTTGATCCGGTGCGTGAATGACAAGAATTCCTGCACATAATGATTTGTTGATACTGGTAGTCATGGTGATGTGACCTCACCACGCTCTCTGCGTCAGGTACGGCGCACTATTTAAATCTCTAGTTTACATAGATGTATTAGGCTTGACAAAGGCTCATAGAGCCGAAACACGTGTCGCTGTTTATCTATTCATTTGTTCTCTGCTTTTGACCGTCTGATGCTTGAATAAAGCAGTTTTCTTCAATCATATCCGAGTGCCGGTCTTATTCTGTGATTCGTGGGCTGTCTTTCCCTGACTCGAGCACCGGGACCTACAGAAGACGAGGAGTGCCGTCCGTACTTCATTATACCTGATGCAAAATAGGGACCATGTGATACAGGCCTTTTGGCTGCTCCGAAGACAGGATCCGATCAGAAGAAGCGTAAAGTAAATAGTGATGTCAACAAGGCCAAAAAGGTAAAATGGTAGCACTCTCATAGAATGGGGAGGGTGGGAACAGCATAAGAAGTCCACAGAGTGGCCCAGTGAGTGATGAGGTGACAGCAGCATGAGGAGACCTCAGAGTGTTGAGTTGGCAGCAGCATGAGGAGACCACAGAGTGGCCCAGGGATAGGGTGTTAAGGTGGCAGCAGCATGAGGAAACCACAGAGTGGCCCAGAGATAGAGTGTTGAGGCGGCAGCAGCATGAAGAGACCACAGAGTTGCCCAGTGATAGAGTGGGGAGGTAGCAGCAGCATCAACAGACCACACAGTGTTAGGTGGCAGCAGCATGAGGAGAGCACAGAGTGGCCCAGTGACAAAGTGGTGAGGTGGGGAGCAATACCAGTACCATATAAAGATGGTTGGTGGCAGTAGGAGCACCTGGCAGAAGGTGTTTGGCATTAGGCTGGTGGCAGCATTAGAATAGTAGCGCAAAGCAGGTAGCCATAAGAAACAGGTCTCTTTTGACAAAGTTTGGGTGTGGCACCATGGATGCATCAGGCACTGGTGTATGGAATTCCTGGCTGATCTACACCTGATTTATCTTTACAAAGGTCAGTTTCTCCACATTTTGGATGGACAGGCGAGTTCCCCTTGCGGTAACTATTGCCCCCGCCGCACTAAACACCTGCTCTGATGCCACACTACTGGCCAGGCAGGAAAGCTTGTCTAGGGCAAACTCAGCAAGTTGCAGCCACAAATCGAGTTTGGCTGCCCAGTAGTCCAGGAGATCTTTGATGTGGGTTGGCAGGGTGCAGGCCAAGTATGCCACCACCTGCTGGTTTTGGTTCTGCTCCATGTCTAGATGCTGCTGGTGAGTAGATTCTTCAGTAGGCTGGTGAAGAAAACTGCTCATCGACTCTAGACTTAAGTTGCTGTTAATGGAGCTGGTACTTCCCCTGCCCCCTCCCCCCCTTCCAGCAGCCATGGCAGTGGAACGAGAGCGCAGAGGGCGGATGGGCAATGGCGCACATAGGCAGCGGCCAACTTACTACATAGGATGTCTCAATAGTAGTTCAGTTTGTCCTCCCTCTGACCGCGTGGAAAAAAGGCCCCCATTTCGGACCTGTAGCAAGGGTCTAACATGGTGGAGGGCCAGTAGTCATCCCTCTGCCAAATGGTAACAATTTGTCTGTCACTACTTAAGCAACTGAGCATGCATCATGCCATTTGTGAAAGTGACTCGGAGGGACCTCCATCTTCACTGCATACTGCCACGATGTGTCTGGGTCATCTGCCTCGTCTTTCTCATCTTACTGTAGCTCCTCTGGCTGCTCTTGTTCCTCCTCTCCTGTAAACTGTGTAGAAAAAACATTCATTTCTCTAGACATTGCTTATGTGCGAATGTCCTCATCTTCCTCCTCCTCCAGTTAAAGGGGTTGTCCAGGTTCAGAGCTGAACCTGGACATCCCTCCATTTTCACCCCGGCAGCCCCCCTGACATGAGCATCGGAGCAGTTCATGCTCCGATGCTCTCCTTTGCCCTGCGCTAAATCGCGCAGGGCAAAGGCATTTTTCTGAGTTCCGGTGACATACCGGGCTCTCTATGGGGCTGACAGGCAGCCCGGTGACGTCACCGGCACTGATGGGCGGGATTTGGCTCTGCCCTAGCCAGTAAAACGGCTAGGGCAGAGCTAAAGCCCGCCCCTCAGAGCCGGTGACGTCACCGAACACACTGCTGGGCGGAAGTTACCGCCTGGCAGTGTGTTATTGAAAACACAAGAGCCTGTGCCCTGCGCGATCTAGCGCAGGGCAGTGGAGCGCATCGGAGCATGAGATGCTCCGATGCCAGGCTCAGGAGGGCTGCCGGGGTGAAAATAAGGGTATGTCCGGGTTCAGCTCTGAACCCGGACAACCCCTTTAAGCCCCCCTCATATGACCGTGAGATGTAGCCACCATGTCTTCTGCCCCAGGCCAGCCAGATTTAGCACCATCTGTTCCAGGACATGAATCAGTGGAATGATGTTGTTCATCCCATAGTCCTGGCGATTGACAAATAAAGTGGCCCCCTCAAAGGGCCTGAGCAAATGGCAGGTGTCAAACATGAGCTACCACTGGCTAACATCGAAATTACACAGGGGAGTACCTCTGTCCACCTCTATCATCAAGAAATCTTTATGGCCTTTCTCTGTTCATATAATTGGTTCAACATATGGAGGGTGGAATTCCAACGGGTGGAAATGTTGTATATCAGCCTATGATGAGTGCACGCATACTGTTGTCTCTTGGCAATCACTTTGTTGATCGGTTGCTGACGAAATGACTGACGAGGAGTAGAAGGACGAGTAGCAAGATCATCAGGACCAGTAGATGATGGGAAGAACAGACAGCTCCCTTTGGCTTAGGTGGTGGAGCCTTGACTGCCTGAAATCGGGTGCTTGCCATTGGGTGATGCAGCGGTTGCTATGGCAGGCTAGATCACCACATTGGAGCCACGGTTCTCCTAGGCCACTTTATAATGACGCTGCACGTGTTGATGCAGGGCCATGGTGGCAACATTGGCACCCTGGCCATGCTTCGGCAAATGGCCATGTTCACCTCCTCTGGCGGCTTAACAAAAAACTGCCACACCACAGAGTATGCCATTTTCCTCCCAACACTCTGCGCTGACTGCCTGCTACCGCTGCCTCTCTGAACCCCTGCATGGGTAAGTGCGATAGACTACATCATCATCATCCGCTACTGTCTGCACGTCACTAATGTCCCCCTCAATGGTCTCAGGGCAGGAGCCTGACTGCTCACAATACCAGCTCCCACACGACTCTCCTCATCACTACTTGCCCACCTACTGGAGGAAGCGACTAATGTCTCCTCCAGATCTTGGCTGGGCAGTAGCTGCTGACTGTCCTCTAGAAGCTCGTCCTACGGCATATAATACTTCTCACTCTGAGGGAACAGAAAATAACAGAGGCAGGTTGAGGATAGTTGGAGGCACAGGGCCTTCTCCCAGGCCATGCCAACTAAGTGTCGTGTCAGAGGAACCCACCGGCTCTTGACTGGGGGTGTTTGATGTCACTTGCATCGAAGTTGAAGACCGAATCAACCATTCAAGCACTGCTGGGTTGCTGGTCAAGACACGACCGCTAGATGACACTGCGAGATCTGGCCTCTCGCTGCGACTCCTGCTGCCACCCCCCACGTTCTTCTGCTGCTACCTCTGCCTGCAACAGAAACATTTTGGCCACTGCCCATTACCTTTGAAGGGCCTGTCACTTTTCTGTCTGACATACTATATAATGAAAGATTTTATTTAAATGTAAAATAATACACCCCAAAAAAGGCTGTAGTCCAAGGTAACTTCACAGAAGAACGACAAATAAGACGTATTTGATTTCCTATTAAAACACCCCCCCAAAAAATGTATAACAATGTAAATTATGCGCAGAACGGCTAATAGAACGTATGTATATTTCCTATTAATACACCCCGTAAATGGCTATAGTACAATGTAACTTCACAGCAGAACGGCAATTAAGAGGTTTTGTTTCCTATTAATACACCCTGTAGAACAATGTAAATTCACCGCAGAATGGCTAATAGGATGTACATATAGCTCCTATTAATATACCCCATAAATGGCTGTATCACACAGCACTTGCACCCCAATAACAAGCAAGGTTTGCTGGAAGTACTGATGTATCATATAGTGCAAACCTAAAAGCAACAGTATAAAGCTACTTTCACACTAGCGTTTTGGCTTTCCGTTTCTGAGATCTGTCATGGGCTCTCAAAAGCGGTCCAAAACGGATCAGTTTTGCCCTAATGCATTCTGAATGGAAAAGGATCTGCTCAGAATGCAGCAGTTTGCCCCCGTTCAGTCACCATTCCGCTCTGGAGGCTGCCTGCAGCATTTTTCTGTCCGCGTTGTGGTACAGAGCAAGAGGTTTTCTCTGACACAATAGAAAACGGATCCGTCGCTCATTGACTTTCAATGGTCTTCATGACGGATCCGTCATGGCTATAGAAGACATAATACAACCGGATCTGTTCATGACGGATGCATGCGGTTGTATTAGGTAATGGAAGTGTTTTTGAAGATCCATGACGGATCCGCAAAAAACGCTAGTGTGAAAGTAGCCTTACAGCAATTTGGATCCCAAATTATTGCAGCAAGGTGTAATAGAATCGCTCCTATTACCCAGGCTGTACACTCTCCTATTGGACCCTGTTCTCCTTTATAGTGTAGATGATGCCTCCCTATCCCTTCCTTACACTATGAATAATTTATCCCTGAACTTGTAAATCATTTTTTCAGCACAATAAAGTATTTCCTAGCGCTGTAACTAGCGCCTGCTGATGTCTCTCCCTAAGTACACTGAAAAATGGCAGAATCCAAGATGGCTGCTGCTATTTATAAGGCTGTGACATCACAGGGCTGGCTGCTGATTGGCTGCATGCATGGCATTGTGGGTGATCCCGCCTTCCCAGAGTTCCTTGCTACAAGTCCTAACACGAACAGTAGCGATTTTAGGAAAAAATTTGATTTGTTACCACGAAGAATGAGGAAATTCGACTTTGGTGCGAATCAAATTTTTTCAGAAATTTGCATCGAATTCCACTTCGTCAACTTCAATTTGCTCATCTCTAGTAGGCAGCTGTCTCCATGTGCTCCTTTCACCCAGACTCCAGCTTCATGTCCAAGAGCCTATGGCACCTCAACAAGCTCCAGGGGATGAAAGAGAAGAAGATCTGAAGGAGGATTTGTATGGCTACAGCGTGAAAGCTGGCAAGGTAACAAAGCATAAAGCATTCCAGACCCTGCTGTTGTAGAGGGGTAACATGTTAACCTAACCAGACTAGTGAACCCTACGGCCACAGTTCCCAGATCTTAGTTGCTAACTAAAGATACCAATCCCAAAAACCTTAGCAAGATAAATAGACATCAGAGGGCTTTTGCTGCAAACTACTTGCTTAGCTCATGTTTAGATATCTGGAAAAAAATTGCATTGTGAACAGGTAATTGCTGGATGTACTACAACTCCTATTTTGTACACAATAAAGAGAGCCTTTTTTTTTTTTGTTAATCTGGCCTGGTTACTGATTCTCCTAACGCCACACATTGGCCATTGCACCATTTCATGCCCTGGCTTGCACACACATGGACATATAGCATCAAGAACACCCCCAAATGACCATCAGGCAGTAAGACCCACAGCTACACGGCATGCCCTGAGGGAATATAAGATGCTCCTTCTTCACTGCACTGACCCCAGGGAGCGATGACCTGATGGAGTACACTGTGACTGTGACACATCATCATCAGGGCCACTATCAAGATCTTCCTGAGGGCTCATGCACACGATCGTATGTATTTTGCGGTTCGCAAAACACAGATCCAGAAAAATAAAAAATGCATGGCATCCGTGTGATGTCAGCGCTACATCCGTTTTTTGGTGGATCCATTGTAACAATGCCTGTCTTTTTTCTGCAAAAGGGACAAGAATAGGACATGTTTTATTTTTTTGCGGAACGGACTTACAGACAAAACAGACAAATGGATACGGACAAAGACAAAAATATGTTTGTGTGCATCAGCCCTAAAGCTGTGAAAACAGTGGGGAGCATGTACTAAATGTGAAACTGGTGTACAAAAGTTAAGGGTACGATCACATAGTGCGGTCATGTCGTGTTTCTGATCGTCGAATACCGCTCAGCCATGTGGGCCACAGCGGGTTTTAATTAACCTAATGAAGTCCGCACTGTTTATTCGGACTGCATTGCTAATGGCTGCATTGCTGCCCTTAACAATACAGACCTAAAAATTCAATCTTCATTAGTTTAATTAGAGTCTGGAGGGGCCCGTACAACCATGTGGTACTCGACCACAGTGAGGCTGAGTTGCAATTGTGAAAAAAAACGCTCTTTGAGGTTCCACCCTAAAAATATTTACGCCAACGGCATTTTGTCCAACAATGTTTAACTTTTTTACGTTTTTATACAACTTTCACCACTTAGAGTTTGGCAGAAGGGGATAGGGCAACCATGGAATGACACAGTTTGGCCTCATGCACACGGCCGTTGTTTTGGTCCGTTTTGGCGGCTCGGATGCGGACCCATAAACTTCAATGGGGCCGCAAAAGATGCTAACAGCACTCCTTGTGCTGTCCGCATCCGTTGCTCCGTTCCGTGGCCCCGCTAAAAAAATTTAACATGTCCTATTCTTGTCTGCACTTTGCGGACAAGAATAGGCGTTTATATTAAAGGCTGTCCGTGCCGTTCCGCAAATTTCGGAACGCGCATGGACGCCATCTGTGTTTTGCGGATCCGTGATTTGCGGACCGCAAAACACACCACAGTCGTGTGCATGAGGCCTTACTATCATTTAGGTCAGAAAACTGGAGTAAATTTGAACTGAAATGTGAAGTTTCTGGTAGACGTACATCACAGATGCAACAGGTTTGTTAAGAGGCCTCTGTGAGGAATATGGATTAATATTTACTGTCAGCCATGTCCTCACACCCCCATTTGCTGACAGATAGCGGAGGTAGGGAACTCCACAGGAGGGCCCTGCTTCAAAGCCCCCAGGGGGTCCAGGCTTCAAGGAGAAGGTCACACCTCCGTGCACCAGTTTGGAGCCAACTGAATCCTGCAGGAAAACCCTCAGCATGGGGTATCCGCCCTTGCCCAGGATCAATGAGACCTCCCAGACATGTTGGCACCTACCTTTCAAAAGGAATTATGAATCGCCTGGCCATCGCAGGCGCAAACCGGATACATATTTGTGTCCCGGTAGCCACGAGGTACGTTCCCATGGTCTTTGTTTACTGGGACGAGGTCGGGGTAGGGAGATATCCATATTTCCCCATAGAAACCACATAACGGTACCAGGTTTGGGCTCTACTTGTAGACGGAACCCAGGCAGGTCCATTTGTCCCAGAACCATCTCCCTGTGACCCTCTGGTCTGGAGCTATGAACCCTAAAGGGTTTTGTGGGTCATTTGCTGCCAGCCCAGAAGAGGGGGAGTGGACCCCTCCCTGAGGCCGGGAGGGGAGGGGCTGGCTACAAGTTAAAAGTCTGGTGCCAGCAAGTAGGCGGATCTTTCTCTGAAGAGGGGTCACATCCTGCACATGTGTTTAGAGGGACCCAGGAAATAGCTGAGCTCACGGCCCTTCATGTGGACTCCAGCAAAGAACATCTCAAAGGAACTTTCATCATACTCGGTAACTGACTTTTACACTGCTTAACCCCGTTGTAACCATATAACCTGTATCTGTAACCTCAGACCACTGTATATATTGTCTGTGTCTGTGTCTCTGGAGGGCGTAACTTCACATTTTTGGTAAACCCTGTGATCATACCAGGTCTCGTGAGCTCGACGTGGTGGACGTCAAGCAGGCACGAGGTGTGGTATTCATCACAGCCTCTGAACCTCTTCTTAAATTGGCCACATTGTATGCCTGCAGGCTTTTCACTAAAACTGGCATGTGTAACTCAAGTCTCTAGTAAATGACCCCCAGTGTTCTTTGTCAGTATATCGGCAGTGAGCACTTCTAATGCAGCCACAGTGAACTAAAGGAACTGAAAGCCCAGGTGTCAACACACAGTAATAGTAGACTCCGGAGAGTGATCCTGCTCCCTTAGCCATTTTTTTTTGCAAAATGATACTGTAGGTACACCTTCAAGAGGAGCTGCCACCTATCCTGACATCTACGTCTGTATTCTAAGAGAACATTTCTGATGTGTCTTTCACAGATGGTTCTTTACTTTCTTAAAGAAATGAGTGAATCAGTTGTACACAAATCGGATTCAATTAGAATTTTGCAAAATTTTTCTTTTTACCACATTTTTGATGATTCAATTTGGGATATTTTTGGAGAGAGGGAGACAGAGAACCAATTCGGACGAATCAAATTTTCAGCGATTCTCTCATCTCTTTCCTATGATGTTCTTTATTGTTTCCTTATAATATATAGACATGTAATTATATTTCAATAACCATAATCTTCCACAATTTATATTTCATAAAGTTTACATCAATATCAGCTGATCCTGATTATATTCCAACTTTAAACCTTTAACACATCTCCCACCCTCGCCCTCAATACATTCATCTACTTTCATAAAATATATATATATATATATATATATATTATCTCTCATATCGTTTAAATACTTCTGATCTGTAGTTCCTCACTCTCCCTCATCTTTTTCTTCTCCCACTCCCTCCAGAGTGTTCTTTCAGCTCTAGTTTAAATCTCTCACCTCTAGTTACCGTACATATACTACTGTATACCAGAAACCTGGTTGCACAGTGTGGGATTGGAACATTCCTCACACACTATGGTTGTCTTGAGTAGGCATTGACATGGCCCTAAGCTGTGTTTTGTAAGCGTTCTCCTGTGATCCTGACATGTCAGTGAGCACTACATCCCTATAGTGTAATAACAGTGGCTTAGTATAAAGGGACAACCCTCTTCATAGTTAGTTGTTTGTAGATACCACTAGCTATTTCTAGCTGTTCTATCATTTTATGAGCTTCGCATTTCCAATTGTGGTAGATCCCTACTACACAAGTTGGAAGCCCTCTGCCTTGGTTTTGAAATTATGTGCATATTGTCAATGTTGTATAGGGGATATCCCTGGGTGAGATATTGGTTGTGATAGAAATTAAGGACTTCTGAACTATGGCCACTAGTGCCAACAGGAGAATCTACCACTGCACCTCCAACCCATTTTTGTTGCTGGTGGTACTGTAGTATTACACTTTTGATGAGGAAGGTCTTTGTAGACTGTATCTAGTAATAAACAAGAAGAAACAGACAGTGATAAGGAGGGAGATGATTGTCAGAAAGATTGTAAATAAATAGCGCTGGTAGTGCAAGCCTCTCGGAATAGAACATGGAAGTGGAATGGATGTCAGGGCTGTTTCAGCTGTGGAGGTCTTGACCATATTCCTACTATTTGTAGAGCCCCCTAAGCGGACTACTATTACACAATGTATGTGAACCCACTGTGTCACTTGAACAGATTTGGCTTGGAGCAACAACCACAGGTATTATCTAAGTGGCTCTCCCTTAACCCCTATACAGGGTTCTGGAGTTGCTGCAAGGGAAACACCAGGCCGCTCTACCTCTCGTAGTAGTATCTGTTCAAGTGACTGCTGATGACTCATGGGGCTTAAGAAAAACTGGTCAGAGGGATCAGGAAAAACCGTAGTCAGGGAAAGGCCAAGATCTGGGTGGGCGTTGCAGGTGGAATCCAGTAACCAGTCTGAAATCAGGGAAGGCAGATCAAGGTTAGTGCGGAGATCGAGCAGGAGTCTGGACAGGTCAGCGAAGAATAAAAATTCAGGAAACATGCAGGAGTCAGTACATGGGCAAAAGAATGTAATTAACACACAGGGAAGAAGAGGAGAAAGGCTGCCAGGGCCCAGGGCAAAGGGGCAGGTGAGCAGAGCAGCAGTGACCATGAGCTTTTGCTGTAACTATTAGAACAGGAAAAAAACAGGAACCAGAGTTAAGGAACCGAAAATATATTGCTGCGTTTATCTTGTTGAATTGCTGGCAAAATCCCTGTTAAACTGGTAGTTTATACATAGAATTACTGTGTCTTAGTATTAATGGGTGGTCTAATATGTCATCACATGCATCTTGTTCAACTGCTGCCACATTCTTAGTTAATCAGTTACATTATTGATACAGTTAATATACACTATGACCAAAAGACAGTTGCTTGGTCTCTCCAAAGGAATGGCAGTGGCAAAAATGTTGCTGTATGCCAGTGGCAGCTCATACGTGTCGTTTGCTCAGGCCCTTTGAGGAGGGCACTTTATTTGTCAGTTGGCAGAACTACGGGATGAATGATGTCATTCCACTCCTTCACGTCCTGGAGGGAATGCTGACAAATCTGATTGTCAAGCGGACAGAAAACGTGGCACCTCCACTTCATGTCCACCTGAGCCCCGAGGAGGATGAACTAAAAGTGGAGGAGGAGTAGGACATAAACACCTAGGAATTTTATACACAGCTAGGTGGTTTATCTGCTCAAGCAACAGGAGAGGAGCATGGGGAACTGAAGGGCGACAGTGAAAACACTGCAGAGACCGTGACAGTATGCAGTGGAGAGGGAGGCTGGAAGGCTTTCCAAGTCCCTTGCACAAAAATGGTTAGATGCATGCGGTCATGTTTTCGTAGTGAAAGCCACGCTGTCATAATTCGGCATAGGGATGACTACTGGCTATCCACATTGTTAGACCCTTGCTACCGGTTAAAAATGGGGGCATTTTTTGACTTTCTGAGAGAGATGCAAAAAAGGAACACTATAAAGACATAATGTGTAGTTAGTTGGTCGCTGCCTACGAGCGCCATCGCCAGTCCTCAGGAAGATCATGACTGGTGGTGGGGGTGGGAGGGCAGGAGCAGCAACAGCTCTATATGCAGCAACTTCAGTTTGGAGTCTATGATGAGCAATTTTCCTCAGCTGCCTACTGGACTTGGACTGCACCCTGTCACCCATGATCCAATATCTCCTGGACTCCTGGGCATGCAAACTTGAAGAGAGCCCACAACTGGCCAAGTTTGCCATGGGCATACTTTCCTGCCCAGCCAGTAATGTGGCACCAGAGTGGGTGTTCAATGTGGGGGGGGGGCATAGTTACCCCAAAGAGAACTCACCTTTCCTCCCTAAATGTTGAGAGGCTAACCTTCAAGGATGAATCAGGTCTGGATCAGCTCAGACACCGGTGCCTGATGCAACAGAATAAATAATTTTGCCACTAATGATCATACTGTAGTGTGCTACCACGCCAGAATATTCTGCAAAATGGGCCATTACCTCTGGCCACGTGCTGCTGCCACCCGCCTGATGCCTCTACTGCCATTCCTACAATGGGGCTTCTTGGCCTACTGTGATGTACATGTTACATTTTTACAAGGATATGCATGCCACTGGGCCTTGCTATCACACTGCTGTTATTGGGTTCTGCTACTACTGTGATCTGCCACCATCTTGTGCTGTATTCCACTGCTGTTGCCCCCCTCTCCACTCTGTCATGGGGCCACTATTTTCACTGTCACTGATGCTGCCCCCTCCCCACTTTGTCATGGGGCCACTATTGTTCCTGTTACTGCCACTGCCGTTGGCCCCCATCCTCACTCTGTTATGGGGCTACTATTGTCCCTGTTTGTCCGTGCTGACATCACCGTTTATTTTCCCGTCCTTTTTATCAGACGAACAAACATTTAAAAAAAAAAAAGGATCCTGTATTTTGAGCATCCATAAGGCCTCTTTCACATGGTCAGTATTTTATCAGTATTTGAAAGCAAAAAGCACTTTCTTGTCGAAGTTTGGTGAATCGGCCATATTGAATTTTTCTAAACTTCGCTCATCTCTAATCAGGAGGCTCCTCCAAACGATGCTCTTTCAGGTAACGCCAACTTCTTACATTGCTAGGGGCAACTCCGCCTTTTGTCAAACTCTTTCAATCTTCCCTTCATAGGAAACAGGAAATGGAAACAAGATAGTGAGGTATGACTTCATTACACAAACGTTATTACACTTACAAGGTTAAAAGAATAAAAGTACACAATCTACACATCGATAAAAAAACTCCCTCTGTGAGATTTTACACTATAAATTTTTATTACGTTTTCAAATAACAGAAAAGCTCACGTCAAAGAAGCTCACATAAAAGAAATACACAATCATCGAAGTTCTAGTGCTGTGGGTTCAGTACAGACAGTGATTGGTCAGATCATCACTAACACGAGATTGAGGGTTTCGAACAATGACTCTCATAGCTGCAGAAATACGAATAGAAACAGCTCGTCCTGAGATTAATCGATCAACATTTACACATATCAGGTATATCAAAGTGGGTATATCCTATATAGGGTAACACATAAGGGTGTATTAGACGGGCAGATTTTTTGCCCGATAATCGCTAACGAGCGTTCGTATTAACGCTCATTAGCGATCATCTTGCAGTGTAATACTGCTGCCGATTGCACAATGAACGAGGAAATGCTCGTTCATTGGGCAATCCTGATTTTTTTAGCTGCTGAAAGATCAAGATTTGCCGGCGGCTGATCATGCTGTCTATTTACGATCTGCTGCCGGCAAACCACTATACAGCGTGGGTACGAGCAATGGCATACTGATCGCCCCTCTCCGTGTTGCTGAGGAGATCACTGCATGTAATAGCAAGCAAGCAGGCAATTGCTGGGAGGGAAGACAATCGTCTGTCTGATCGGGGTGTCTAATACACCCTATATCTGTGATGGCTAACCTCCGGCACTCCAGCTGTGGTAAAACTACAACTCCCAAGATGCACACTTGCTTGGCTGTTCTCAGAACTGAATGGATCATGCTGGGAGTCGTAGCTTCACCACAGCTGGAGTGCCGGAGGTCAGCCATCACTGCCCTATATCCACTGTGACAGCTGAGAAAGTGTGATCTATAGTGAACATCACATTGCTACTTCAGGGATAGTATCAGGGTGTTCTGCTTCTCTAGGCCTGCCATTGTAATCTAGTCTACAACCCTGCATGTAGATCTAGAGCATGAATTCCACGTAGTTTGTGTTGCATATACTGGTTTATGAGTGCAATTACTTCAGAGATGGCTGAAGAATGAGCCCGTTTCCAGTAAATAGCTATAGTTTTCATAGTTGCCAACTGTCCTGAATTTGCCGGGACTGTCCCTGATTTTCAGAGACAGTCCCCACAAATTTAAGATATCCCGGGCTGAAAATAGGTGGGGCAAACACAAATCCCTGCCCAAAAATTGGTGTTTTCAGGGGGATTTGGGGTGTCCCTGGGGGTGAGGCTTAAATGCCATGATTTTACAACTGAATTGCTGGTATGAGTTTTGCGAGTGGTAACCAAGGCATATATCTGCAATGGCTAGGATACGGGTACGCTGACGCCACTTTAATGCAGTGGCCGGGTCAAGTGGATAATAGTATGTATTTGTTCATGACGCCAATTGCAGCATGCGCAGGGTACTATCCCAGGGCCCTTCCAAGGTGTTATAATGCACGTCCCAGATTAGGAATGCCAGAGTGGTGTAATGGCTGATAATGTCTCTATAGGGTAGTGGTAATTGTGTCAACGATGTCTCCTACCCGGGTATGACTGGACTCCTGGCTCACTTGCAATAAGTTTGAGTGTAGTGATAGTAGGAATAATAGAGGAATTTTGCATAGTAAATGATGTCCAGACCTTTAGATGAAGTTCAAATGTTTCTTTATTGAAGATAACTTGTATCCAAGCAGTATACAGCTTTCGTCTCTGGTCCCAGCAGGTTTTAGCAATGATTGGCAGGAATAAATACTTCTGCTTTAAATTTGGAGCTTGCAGGATAAGTCATCTGCTTGGTATCTCTGTAATTGTGACAGGAATCAATCTTCTGCACTTTTCTATACCTTCTACTTTGTGGGGAGAGACTAGCTGAGGAGGAATAGCTTCTCCTAGGTCTCTGGACTTAACTCACAGATAGATTCTCAGGGGATCCTTTCTTCCTGGAACTTTGGAGGTTGTAGTTTCTGCTTCTTCATCCAGCTGAGGCTGAAGGTGCTCAGACTGGGGATATGATCAAGTCTCAGCCGAGACTAGATCCTTGCTGTCTTCCCTATGCAGGGGATCTCCTGAACGCTATCACACAGCCTTCCCCCTACAGTGGTAGCTGGCACACTAACTCTCACTTCCTTCTCCAACCATGCTGCAGGATGTGGGAACAGCTCACTCTGCTTACAGAGGGGAGCTAAGCTGGAATAATCCATTCCAGCCTAGATTCACTAAACTGGGATTTGTACTTGGCCAATGCATTGCTGCCACCTGCTGGTGAACCTGGAAAATTACAGGAACAATTGTGTTTAACATGGTTTTAGATGCACATTTGTGAAGACATAATATAAATTACATTTAAATTCATCTGTTGGATTGTGGGGTGACATAGTCACAGTTTGGTCTTTCAACTAACCCTGCGGCCTGCACTGCATATGTGACAACGAGGCCAATAAATTCAGCAAATCCATCTGTTTGCGTGTGGGGTGACATTTCCACGGTTATCAGGCCAGTCAATAAGTGGCTTGGATGGTGGGTTCCTGCACCAACATAGGCCAGGTACACAATTGTACAGCCAGGGCACATGTGCAATACACCAGTTTTACACCCCTGACACAGAAAGATAATTTACCTGTATGTTCAATCTATGGCTGACCTTCCTACAGCAATTTTTTGGTGGGCGCAAAGCAACATGTAAAATAAATATTAATAATTTAATAGTTAATCAATCTGTGTGTTCGGTGGGCAACAAATTTTTTTTTTTTGTGAAGTACACCTGCACCTGCATTTGTGCCAGGGACAATAATATATTTAATCCGTCTCTGAGTTCAGGGGGTTGACATATGTGCATATTTGGCTGTGATATGTAGAGCAGGGTTATAGCAGACAGGGAAATAAATTTCACTAATTCGTCTCTTACATTGTCGGGTGACATTCACCAATTTTTGGCTGTGATATACCCCTGCTCTACATAGCGGACAGGGAAATACATTTCACTAATTCATCTGTTACATTTTGGGTGACAAATTCTCATCTTTTGTGCTAGAAAGTACATTCCCGGCCTACGCTGCATTTCTGGCAGTCAAATAAATCCAGTAAATACTGCTGTTACATCGCAGTTTGACAAATTAAAAAAAAAAATTGACAGTGAAGAATTTGTATTAAATTCAACTGTCACACTGTTGTGTGACCCGACCTCAAGAAATGTTTTCTCTTTATGACACTGCCACAGCCTTACTGTCAGTGAACTGTGGCGGTTACATTGTCGCCTGACATAAACCATCTGTTAGTTTTGTGGGTGAACGTAAAGAATGAGGAGAACGTCAAATAAGGGACGTGGCCCAGGTCGTGGTGCTGCTGGTGGAGCTCCTGCTGCAGGGAGAGGACGTGGTCGATCTGTGCCAGCTACACGCACAGGTGAAACCCCTTCCTCAGGTGCGAGTAGGCGACAAAACCTGCAGCGGTATTTGGAAGGCCCGAATGCGGCTCTACGAATGGTGAGGCCAGAACAAGTACAGACCATAGTAGATTGGGTGGCTAACAGTGCCTCCAGTTCCTTCACATTTTCTCCCACCCAGTTCCCTGCTGAATGATCAGAGTTGGCACCTGCATCCCATGGCCATCTGTCTTTCAATGTGCCCCCTTGCAAATCAGCCAAGCAGTCTGAGCCCCAAGTCATGCAGCAGTCTCTTCTGCTTTTTGATGACTCTGCTGGCAGGGTTTCCGTGGGCCATCCGCATAGCCCTGCCCCAGAAGTGGAAGAGATTGAGTGCACCAATGCCCAACCACTTATGTTTCAGGATGAGGACATAGGAAGACCACCGCAGCATGTCTCTGATAATGACGAAACACTGGTGCCAACTGCTGCGGCTTTCTGCACTCTGCAGACCAACAAGGAAACCAGGGGTAAGGAGTGGGTGGAGGATGATTAAGTACTAGACCCCACATGAAATCAAGGTCATGCGAGTGACGTGTGCAGTTTGGAGGAAGAGGCGGTGGTCGCACAGAGGCATCAGCACAGCAAAAGAGGGAGCAGGGTGCAAAAGCATCTGTTACTTTCTTGGGTGACATTTTACAATTTTTGCCGTGAATAAACCCCTGCTCTGCATAGGTGACAGGGACCTAAATTTTGTAAAATTGTCTGTTCAATTGGTGGGTGACATGAACCCATTTTTGCCTTGAATAAACCCCTGCTCTGCATAGGTGACAGGAACCTAAATTTAAAAAAATCGTCTGTTACATTCTCGGGTGATGTCAGCCATGTCCTCACACCCACCATTTTCTGAAAGATGTCAGAGGAAATCAAGCTCCAAAGGGGGGCCCTGCTTCAAAGCCGCAGCCAGATAGCAGAAAACTCCTAGCAGGCCACATTTGGTTACATTTTACACCTCCAGTCAGACAGCACGGATCCTGCAGGAAAACCCCCAGCAGGAGGTATCAGCCCTTGTCAGGATCAATGATACCTCCCAGACATGTTGGCACCTACATTTCATAAGGAATTATGAATCGCCCGGCCATCGCAGGCGCAAACCGGATACATATTTGTGTCCCAGTGTCACCCAAGAAAGTAACAGGTGCTTTTGCACCCTGCTCCCTCTTTTGCTGTGCTGATGCCTCTGTGCGACCACCGCCTCTTCCTCCAAACTGTACACATCACTCGCCTATCGTCTTTGTTTGAGGGGGGATGCCAGGGAAGGGAGATATCCATATTTCCCCACAGAAACCAACTAACGGTACCATGTTTGGACTTTAGTTGTAGCGGGCACCCAGGCGGATCAATTGGGCCCGGAACCATTTTCCTGTGACATTCTGGTCAGGGGTTATGAGCCCTAAGGGGTTTTATGTGTCATTTGCTGCCAGCACCAGAGTAGAGGGTGTGGACCCGGGAAGGGAGGGGCCGCCTACAGGTCACAAGCCAGCGGGCGTGATCTTTTTCTGAAAGAGGGTCACATCGTGCAAATGTGTTTGGAGAGACCTGGAAACCAGCTGACATCACTGCCCTCCATGTGAATACAGCAAAGGAACTTTCATCTTACCTGGTAACTGACTTTCGCTCTGCTTAGCCCTGTTGTACCTATATCCCCTGTATCTGTAACCTCAGACCACTGTATATATTCTCTGTGCATGTTGTGTTATATCTGGTGTCCCCTTAAGGCGATTAAATATATAATTTAATCTTGTGCTATCTTGTATCTCGATCATGAATCCCCACATCCGTGTTTTGGCCTAGTTATAAGCTACCGCGGGTTGATTTCTCACCCTATATAATCCCGTTAGCGGATCGGGCTTACATCAAACGAGAAGCTGGTGGCAGATACCCGGGCTGAGACAGCGCTGTTTTCACTGCGGCAGTGAAAAGGCTCTCTCAGCTTGTTGCCTCTCTGTGCCCGCGTGGACATTGATGGCTGACATTAACCAATTTTTGCCGGTGAAAACCCCTGCTCTGCAATGATGACAGGGAACTTAATTTTGTAAAAATATCTGTTACTGATCGGAAGATGCGCGACTACAAACGCCCGCTGGTAGACGCGCTGCTGGTGGCATTCCCACCTGACAGTGGGGGCACAGTGGAAGCACAAGGCGAAGGCTGAGGAGGAGGAAGAGGTCGCCAACGCAGCTGGGGCACCGCCAGCACCTCAGAAGGCAGGGTTAGCATGGCCGAAATGTGGAAAAGCTTTGTCAGCACGTCACAACAACCAGCACCACCAGCTGATATGAAACGTCTTAGCAGGAGGCAGCATTTCAGCAACATGGTGGAGCAGTATGTGTGCACACGCCTACATGTACTGACTGATGGGTCTGCCCCCTTCAACTTCTGGGTCTCCAAATAGGGGCACATGGCCTGAGCTTGCCCTTTACGCCTTGGAGGTGCTGGCCTGCCCTGCAGCCAGTGTATTGTCTGAACATGTATTTAGCACGGCAGGAGGCGTCATTACAGACAGACGCAGCCGCCTGTCCACAGCCAATGTGGACAAGCTAATGTTCATTAAAATGAACCAGGCATGGATCCCTCAGGACTTGTCCATACCTTGTGCAGAATAGCCATTGTTATACTACAGCGCACTTTCTGTTTGTTTTCTTTATTATATTTCCCAATGTTTTGGGGTCTACCAAAATGTAAACAAAAAAATTTGAAAACAAAACCAAAAACCAGTGTAGGCTACCTCCTCCTCCTCCACCGCCGCTTCCACCTACACCGCCACATCCACCTACACCGCCACATCCACCTACACCGCCACATCCACCTACACCGCCACATCCACCTACACCGCCACATCCACCTACACCGCCACATCCACCGCCTCCTCAAACTCCTACTCCATATGGACCTCCTCCTTCTAGATCAAGATTATAATTTTTTATTTTTACGTATTTTATGTTATTTTAAAGTCATTTCCCTATCGACATTTGCAGAGCACTTGCCATGCTCTTAACCACATTTTGCTGCCCTCTAGCCCTTTCCATGACTTTTTTAGAGCCATTTTAGTGCTCCAAAGTTCTGGTCCCTATTGACTTCAATGGGGTTCGGGTTCGGGGTCAAGTTCGGGTCCCGAACTCGGATTTTTTTGCGAAGTTCGGCTGAACCTGTCGAACCCGAACTTCCAGGTATCCGCTCAACTCAAGCAGGCACAGTTTCATTGCGCCCAGGGCTTGCCTTCTTCATATTAATGGTTTTGTCACTAGATGTGGAGCAGATTTTTTTACTGTACGTTAAAGACACAGTTTTCAGATGCAGGACAGTATATGTCACAGAAGACCTCAGAAAATGGACACTGTTTTAGGCCCAGATTATTGGAATCTGCAGTACAGACACTGTTTTCTGATGTAGTTTATATTTATATTTTTCCCCATATCTGGGCCTGACAACCACACAAGGTGTTGAAGCGCAGATCACGCAATTCACAGATTACACCGTTGACAGCAAAAATGTGGATTATGGGAAAAAAAATTATGTTTTCGCTAATATTCTTCCTATCTCTGCCCCTGACACACAGAAGGTACTGCTGCACAGATGTCACAAGTCACTGCAGACACCTTCTATATAGCAAAAGAATCACTATTTCGCAAAGTATTAAAAAAAAATGTGAGTACAACTTTGCACAATTAAATTGCTGCCACCACATACAATAGTCCTTAAAAGGCCTTTTGGGTCTTTGAAACGTTATTCACTGGAATATATTGCGATCACAATCTCCCTACACTGTCTGTCCCTTCCTAAGCGCAGCTCTCCCTGAATCACAATGAGCCGAACCCTCATCATCGTGTGCTATATAACACCCGATGACGCGTTCCGGCCAGCCAATCACTGTCATGCTAGCAGCCAACATGGCTACTGGCATGACAGTGATGGCAGTACTTACCTGCATGTTTATTGGCTGCTTAGCAGCCTCGAAACGTGCGGTTAAGAGACTCGAGCATGGCGCTCGAGCACATGTGGTACTCGGCCGAGTACTGCCATGTGCCGAGCATAGCGATGCTCGAGCCGAACAGGTATTCGGCCAAGCATGCTCGCTCATCACTAATGATTATCTCATTTGACAGAGAAAATCCACACTTGAACTATGAACCTCAGACACCATTGGGGGTTGTGTATGAAACTGGTGTAAAGTAAAACCGGCTCAGTTGCCCATTTCAACCAATCAGATTCCACCTTTCATTTTTACAGCTCCTTTGGAAAATGAAAGGTGGAATCTGATTGGTTGCTATCGGCAACTAAGCCAGTTCTACTTTACACCAGTTTCATAAATGACCACACATATGCCTATTAGTGTCCACGAAACTGATGCTGAAAGTTTTGCTAATACTTTGTGAAATGAAAAAACCCCACAAAGAATGTTTATTTGTCAACAACATGTTTCAAAACTTATATCACTTATTAACTCCTTAGTGACCGCCCATACACCTTTTTACAGCAGTCACTAGTGCAGTGTTTCCCAACCAGTGTTCCTCCAGCTGTTACAAAACTACAACTCCCAGCATGCCCGCACAGCCAAATGCTGTCCGGGCATGCTGGGAGTTGTAGTTTTGCAACAGCTGGAGGCACACTGGTTGGGAAACACTGCACTAGTGGACCTTTGGCTAAGCTGCTGCCTTT
Source organism: Bufo gargarizans (assembly GCF_014858855.1). Taxonomy (NCBI): domain Eukaryota; kingdom Metazoa; phylum Chordata; class Amphibia; order Anura; family Bufonidae; genus Bufo; species Bufo gargarizans. The sequence continues at coordinate 719,647,475 of NC_058081.1, read as the reverse complement.
TTCAGCAGCCCAGTCTACGCTCTCCCTTGCAAAAAAGAGTAGAAGTTTGGCTGTCACATAAAAGCCAGGCTCCTGCTCTAACGGCCCAGAAAGGCAGAAGGGCTGATCTGAGACGATTAATCCCTTAGATTCCTTAGTCAATAGCGACCATAGCAACTAAGCAATGTACAGAGGAAGCAGACTTCTATCCGCATCCCAAAAATGACATCACAGGAAGCCAATGTATCTGTGCAGCAGTCTGAAGCCTAATGAAGGTCCCAGCCTAGAAGGACATGACTCTTTGGCGCAGTCTGCTGGTGACTATCAGTATAGCACTGATTGTTTAATTCTAGAAGCAATCAAAAGATCCCCTGATCAAATATCCAAAGTCGATTTGGAGGTGCTGGCCTGCCCTATCCAAAGTTGAGTCCTCTTTCCATTAAAATGTATAGGTTTCGCGCAGAGGCAAACTTCGTTAAGTCCAAAGTCGCATGACACTTCTGTGAAGAACTTCGGCCTTCGATTCTACAACTTAAAAAAAAATATTCAAACGCCAATGCGAAGTCGGCTTCAGGACCGACTGGTACCTCAGAACCAAAGCCTTTAGATTGCTGTTTTAAAAGTTGGACAATCAAAGGACAAAGTTCTTCACCGAAGTCTCGTACGACTTTGGACTTAACCAATTTGCCTCTGCGCAGCGCATACATTGTAATGCTGTTTGGAGACAGGTCTACGTACAGCATTAAAATGAAGTTGGGGAACAAATCAACTTTGGATTTTGGATCCAAAATGCGATTCGCTCACCCCTACTAGGCTCAAACTTGTGAAAGGGGTTATCCTGGAAAAGGATGATGACTTATCCTCAGGATGAAGGCTCCCGTAAGGTTTCCGTACATCATATAGTGGCAGTGCTTGGTATTGCAGTTCCATCCCATTGACTTGAATAGGGCTGTGCTGCAATTAGGCCTCATGACCGATATAGAATGATGTGACCGGCCTAATAAGAGGCTGCGGTGCCCAAGACCTCTTCTAACAGATGATTGTCGAGGTTCCGGGTGTTACACTCCTACAGATCTGATACTGATAATGACCTAACCTGAGGATAAGTCATAATTATCTTTTCCTGGATAACCCCTTTAATATATCTGCCCTATTGTATGCTTTGCCTAGCTCTAATTTATTTGTTGTGTTTTTTGTCATACTACTGTCATTGTTCCTTTCTTCTCAATGGAGACAATGGTTTTATGACTTCTGCACTTAGATATTTTCCAGCCAAGGTTTAGTAAAAAAGTTGCTGACAGGGGGGCGGAGCTAGCGTCTGAGCCGGATGGCTGTGTGAAGCGCAGCTCCGCTGTTACCGATTCCTACAGAAGCTCTTATACCCAGCTATTCAAACCCACAATGGTCAAGATCGGGCGACCGAGACCTGCTGATGTCCCAGAACCGTCCAGATCAAACTCTCAAGCGGGCGGAATGGAGATATTTATAAAGAAAGCGGCACAGTCCTATTCGACCAGAGAATCCAAAATGGCGCCGGAACCTCCGTGCACGCCGAAGAACAAGCAGCAGGCTGAATGCGCCGCTGAGAAGGTGAGAGACGAGTCTTCTGAAGCAGACGCACTTTCGCTCTCCAAATCCTTCCTAAAGAGGGCCTTATCTGAAGCCCTAGAACCACTTAAGACTGATCTTAATTCCATTAAGGAAGATGTGAAGCACATAGGGAGACGAGTGGAAGCGCTAGAAGAAGCGAACACTGCCCTTACTGCTCACCAAAATGCGACTTCTGATAAACTAAGTGCTCACCAAAAACACTTAAACGCCCTTTATATGCAGCTTGAAGATCAGGAAAATAGGGGCAGGAGGAACAACCTCCGCTTCAGGGGAGTTCCAGAATCAGTAGGCCCGGATGAAATCCCTGAAGCAGTGATGCAGATTTGCTTGAAACTTCTGGGCCCTGATTCCACGCATGAGGTGATTTTAGAACGAGCTCACAGAGCGCTGCGCCCCAAGCCCCAATCTACGGACCCCCCAAGGGACATTATCTGCAAATTTTTGCACTTTCCTGTCAAGGAAGCTATCCTAAAAGGAGCAAGAAGTAACCCCCTGGTTTCGTGGGATGACAACCCTATCTCCATATATCAGGACTTGGCCCAATCCACGCTGAAAAAGCGCAAATCTCTAAAGCCTCTCACAGACCTCCTGAGAAATAAAAAAGTCATGTACAGATGGTTATTCCCGTTCGGGTTGTCCTTCTTTCACAATGGACGCAGAATCTCCATTCACTCCTACGCAGATTTAGATGAGGCATATGACATCCTGCAAATTCTGCCACTTCCCATCGAAAACTGGGAACTTGTTCGAGATGCCTCTGATATACCCACTCTGAATACAGATGGAGCATGGGAGACCCCTCGTGCTCAAAGGTCTCATAAGATGAAAAGAAACCGCCAAGCTTCTTCTTCCAAACGACTGACACTTACAGATGATTGATTGATTTTTCTCAGGATTGCCCTCCCAGCTCTTAGCTGCGATAACGCTGCCTTGTCTGATCTGTATGTTGTCAGTCTGGTTTTAGTTGTTTTTACACAAAGGTCACTCGGATTGACCAGTATAAGAAATTAGTCTGCTTTACTTTAATAGTAGCTGGAATTTAAACCCATATCAACTCTCTCCTTAAAAAGGAATCAACATTTTTGCATTTTGCGTACAGTAATGCAATACCCCCCCTGCCTATAGTGCTAGTCTGCTCTTATTTCTTGGTAGCTTACTGGTGCTATCTTTGGTTACGTTTTTGTTTATTTTGTTGTGTTGTTAACCTCTTTTTGTCCTTTGATAGGTCTCAAGAATACTCTGATATGTATTGCTCATATACTGATGTGCATCTTCTGTTCGGGGAGAATCCTTACCTTTTATGGAGCCGTCGCTTACCTCGAGGTGGTACCCTCCCTTCATTCTGGTTGGTCAATCATGCACACTTGTCACCTGTATTTTTAGCTGTACCCTCTACCTACAAATACTATAACTATGACAGACTTAAGAGTGGTAACTTATAATGTTAAAGGGTTGAGGTCTCCATCAAAGAGATGCCAGATCTTTTCTCTTTTGCATAAAGAAAGGTGTTCTTTAATTTTCCTTCAGGAAACACACTTCAAGCATGGAAATTATCCCAACCTCTCTTTTTCAAAATTTCCCACATGGTACCACTGTGGAGCTGGGGGTGCCGCCTCGAGGGGAGTCAGTATTGGCTTTCATAGGAATCTGCCCTTCCAATACAACTCACATATACAAGATCCAGAAGGCAGGTTTCTTATACTTAAAGGCTTGATAGGATCTTCAGCATACACCTTAGTGAATATCTATGCTCCAAATACGGACCAGATCACTTGGCTCTCCGCGCTAATAGACCTAGTAGAAATTCATAGAGAAGGCATACTGATAATGGCTAGTGATTTTAATCTGGCTTTCAACCCGCTCCTTGACACCACATCCAAGAAATCGGCCATTTCCCAAAAAGCCCTCAACTTCCTCCATACTAAACTTTTAAACCTTGGAGTAACAGATATTTGGCGTTGTCTTAACCCCCAGGGATTGGACTACTCCTTCTACTCTTCCTCCAATAGATCTTATAGTAGGATTGATTATATCCTTATTTCAAAAGAACACCTACAGTTATGTGCACTAGCCAAGATAGGAGATATAACTCTATCTGATCACTCTCCTATGTTCTGTGATATACACCCACCCATTAGATCTAATAAAAACTCTAATTGGAGATTTAATTAATCCTTACTAGGAAATATGAAACATGTCGCACAAATTACCTCCTTCCTAGAAGAGTACTTCTCGATTAATAACACCGAAGACGTCTCTCCCCAAATGATATGGGACGCCCATAAAGCCTTTATTAGGGGCAGACTAATTAGCCTCTGCTCCTTTCTTAAAAAACAATCTGACAAGAGACTCTCTGACCTATTATCTAAAATTCATACTCTGGAGAAAGTGCATAAACAATCTCTATTAGCCCAACATCTCTCAGAGCTCACCTCCCTCAGGACAGAACTAAAGAACTTTCTTAATGAGAAATCTGCCAAATACTATTTATCAGCACAACAGAAAGTGTTTGCGCATGGGAATAAGGCTTCTAAGTTCGCAATGCAGAGAATTAAACAGAGGAAAACTTCCCGCTACATACAAAGCATTAGATCGCCTCAAGACACTCTTCTGTTTAAAGCAAAAGAAATTGCAGAGCAATTTAGGAAGTTCTACGAGTCTCTATATAATCTCCCCTCTACAATACTTCCAAACCCCTCACTAGACAGAAGTTCCAACATTAATGTCTTCCTATCTTCTCTTAAACTTCCATCATTGTCGGTGCCCCAGGGAGAATCTCTGTCCAAACCTTTTACCATCCCGGAATTAATTTCCGCCATTAAATCGACTCCTAAAGGGAAATGCCCAGGTCCAGATGGGTTTCCGATAACCTATTACTCAACCTTTAAAGAAATTCTCCTCCCCTTTTTGCTCCCAATCTATAACCAGGCTTTAGACAAACTTCCACTTACCGCAGACATGACAAAAGCCATTATCACGGTTATCCCTAAACAAGGCAAAGATCCCACCTTATGTTCGAACTTTCGCCCCATTTCCCTCTTGAATGTAGATCTTAAGCTACTGTCGAAAATGTTGGCCACTAGACTGCAGAGCCTTTTGCTGCAATTGATCCATCCGGATCAAGTGGGATTCGTTAGAGGTAGAGAAGGTAAGGACAATACCACTAAAATATTGAATGCCCTATATTATGCCTCTCATAGATCCTCCCCCTTAGTTTTGCTTGGCACAGACGCGGAAAAAGCATTTGATAGGGTAGATTGGACTTACATTTCTCTCACCCTATCGAAATTTCAGATTCCTACACCATTCATTAATGCTATTTTCTCCATGTACTCCACAGCGTGGCTGGCAAGAAAGGGTATAAAAGAAGAAAATCTAATGACATGGCCTCCTTGTTCACCTGATCTGAACCCCATTGAGAACCTGTGGTCCATCATCAAATGTGAGATTTACAAGGAGGGAAAACAGTACACCTCTCTGAACAGTGTCTAGGAGGCTGTGGTTGCTGCTGCACGCAATGTTGATGGTGAACAGATCAAAACACTGACAGAATCCATGGATGGCAGGCTTTTGAGTGTCCTTGCAAAGAAAGGTGGCTATATTGGTCACTGATTTGTTTTTGTTTTGTTTTTGAATGTCAGAAATGTATATTTGTGAATGTTGAGATGTTATATTGGTTTCACTGGTAAAAATAAATAATTGAAATGGGTATATATTTGTTTTTTGTTAAGTTGCCTAATAATTATGCACAGTAATAGTCACCTGCACACACAGATATCCCCCTAAAATAGCTAAAACTAAAAACAAACTAAAAACTACTTCCAAAAATATTCAGCTTTGATATTAATGAGTTTTTTGGGTTCATTGAGAACATGGTTGTTGTTCAATAATACAATTAATCCTCAAAAATACAACTTGCCTAATAATTCTGCACTCCTTGTATACCCACTCTTCGGCGTCTGTGTCAGTCAATGATACCTTGTCTTCTAGCTTCCCCATTAGCAATGGAACAAGACAGGGATGCCCCCTTTCCCCCCTTCTCTTTGTCCTGGTGATGGAAACCCTATTACAATCTCTTAGGCAAAACCCTGACATTAAGGGCTTACAGGTTAGTGGCTATGACTTTAAGCTAGCTGCATTTGCAGACGATCTCTTAATAATCACTACCAACCCACTTAAATCTATACCTGTAATTATGTCCAACCTCACTTTTTTCGGCTCTTTGTCGAACTTCAAAATTAACGCAACTAAATCTCAGATAATTCATATAGGCCTCTCTCCACATACCCTCACATCTCTCCAAAACAAATCCCCCTTTAATTGGCATACCCAACATTTGACGTACCTAGGAGTAAAATTATCCCCTTGCCTTGGAGACTTATTTAAACTCAACTACAAACCTCTCTTAGCATCTATGATCACCCAGATGGATTCTCTAAATTTTCCCTATTTGTCCTGGTTTGGGAGAAAAAACATACTTATGTCCCTAGTAATACCTAGACTTACGTATTTGATGCAGGTACTTCCCATTGAAATTCCCAAATCCTATTTTTCCTCCCTTAACAGGAGTATACGTAAATTTATATGGCGGGGGAAGAGCTCTCGTATTTCTTTTGAAACCTTGTCAAAACCGAGATCCAGGGGTGGTATCGGACTACCTGACCCAGAGATATATATGAAGGCCATTCAGCTCGCAAGAGTAGTAGATTGGATCAAGAATCCCTCTCATAAGCTGTGGTTGGTGCTAGAGAATGCTTTCCTACCTTCCCCTATTCGGGCCCTCGTCTTGACCAACAGACCCACCCCAGTCCCCAGCACTATACCGAATCCCTTGATCAGGAACACCTTAAAGGTCTGGGGTTGGTTCTCTGCTAACGTGGGAGCTTTGACCCTCCCTTCTCCTTTCATTTCTATAAGAGATGTGATTTCCCTAGCTCCCAAAGAATTAAGAGACAGTTGCCCCTCTGCTCTTGAGAATACAGAGTTGAAGGTTTCTAAATTGTTTAATGAAGATAGAGGTATCCTTTCCGATCAAGGTATTTGTGACCTTCTTAAGGTTACAATCAAGAACCCTTTCCTAAACTTTATCAGAAAGGAATCGCTCCTTATTGCTAAAGAAACCTCACCCGCTCAGAGCCTTCTTTGGTTTGACAAGATGATTGGAGCTTCTCTATATCCCTCCAAAGCCATATCTAATATTTACAAACAACTTAAATCCCCTCCCACTGTTGTTAAACCTGCTGTAATTGGGCTTTGGGAGAAGGACCTGCAGCGCACACTGTCCCCCCCTGAAATACTACAGATCTTGATAATCCCACATAAAATATCCAGATGTATTGTAATTCAAGAAAACAGCTACAAAATATTGATGCGCTGGTACAGGACCCCAGACAAGACCTGTCTTTATAATCCACATTACACCAATACCTGTTGGAGATGCTGAAAAGAGAGGGGCTCTTTCTTCCATGTTTGGTGGTCGTGCGCACTAATCCGGCCATGGTGGTCGGAAGTAGTCAAACTTAGCAATCAGATATGCCAGACCTCCTTCCCCTGCACCCCTGAGATCTCATTACTCAGCCTTGGTATTGGAAGAACTAAGTCCCGCAAAACAACACTCTTCTCTTTCATGATTGTAGCTGCCAGACTACTAATTCCTAAACTCTGGCTGTCAACAGATGTCCCTAGCCTTGATCATTGGACGAGTAGGCTAGATCAAATCTATTGTTTGGAGGAGATTTCTCATTGGGAATTACGCACCAGACACGTCTTTCTCCAAATCTGGGCCCCTTGGAGAGAATACAGAAAATTCACTTAGTTACTACAACCTAACCCACTATATTTGATCTCCTTTTCAATACTATATTTGTCTTAGGTCATGTATATGGCTATTTTCTTACAATTGCTTACACATCAGTGTTTCTCAGCACAAGAGACATATCTGTAGCTCTCTTAAGTAGAGGATTCTTGAGTGTTGTTCTACCTATCCTGTTGGGTCCTTTCAGGCCCTCTTTGTGTTTTATTGTGTTTTATTTTCTTTTCTTTTATGTACTCAAAGGCTGTACCTTATTTCAACGAAGATTGAAATATCTGACTATTTGGTCTAATAAGACAGAATACTTGTGATCATTTGTATGATTTATTGGACAACTGCTTTTTATGTACGATATAAGAAAAACAATAAAAATTGTTAATTAAAGAAAAAAAAAAAGTTGCTGACAATTAAAGGAATTAAGGAACAATGTGAAATACACAACGATATATACATCTTTGTCATTTATTTCGGCCACATTCCTCCAAAAATCCTAGAAGAGCAATTTCAGTAGGAGACACACAATGGCTGAAGTCAAGACGACTTTATGGACACTCATGCTGCCTCTGTTGCTACCGCTGGTGCTGGCTCTCGTGCAGTTAATCTTAACCTCAGTGAATAATCCGGTCTTATTTTGGGACTGACTGCCAAGATCACAGATAGACATTGTTGCGCACCCTCGAAAGGCTGTTGACATTGATCCTGCAAAGATCCACAGAAGGACTTTAATTTAACACAATATTAGACCTGAAATAAGAATTTCTAAACTAACTAAATAGATAAATATATATATATATATATAGTCAGTCGGCCCTTGTATTGCGAGCCTGTGATGCCAATAAAAGTAGCATGGAAAAGGAGTCATACAGATGCGTCCTTTACATTTGCTCTTGACTCCATATACACCGAGACATGTGGTGTGAGATGACCAATTTAACAACAAAAAAGACATGATTTCTCAATATTTTGTCACAAGATCTCTAATTTTATATGTGTGGCTACCCAATGGTTGTGGTATGCATTGCAGCCTGGTAAGGGTTTTATTAGCATGTCACATTATTGTATTGAATTTGTGTCATGAGAAATTGAGGTCCTTAATCAAATCAAATCAAATGTAAGATTGGACATATCTGCATGTTGGTCCTTCCTTATTATTTAACACAAAGACTGCCCATAATTGTGTTAGAATTGTGCTCACTAGTTCGGGAGAGGATATTTCAATATTTGTCAATGCTTTTCTTTAAAGAAATAATAAATAATAATTATACCTGATTCTTGTGTTATCTGCATAAGAAGACACATAGTCTCATCCCCTCTGCACTGTATGGTTTCATCAGTGTGACACCAGGTAGAGTTATCAGATAAGCAGGATGGGCAGCCCAGTCCATTGAGGGGAGAGTTGTCGGTTGGCACTAGAATCAGATTGGAGAAAGAGAAATACAATGTTGTTAATACATGAACATATGTAGTTCTCTCATAAGCCACTATTCTCTTTGATAAAGGGGTGGTGCTCCTGTTAGAGCCTATTGAAAGCACAATCATTTAGTTTTGTCTAAAGAACTTGTTGGGCAGTGGTCATCTTTTCTGTGGAGTGAAATCAGTGAACTTCCAAGCAATACATAGACACTAGTGGTCTTCCAAAGTGAGATCTACCCATCACAAAAAAAGTATCTGCTCTACATGTGCAATCCTAGATGGACCACCTTGTCAAGATCGGGGTTATGGGTCCACTGTGCCAACCAACCAGTGTGGTTGGCTGCTGACCTTTGGGAATCAGACACCAGTGTGACGTACCAAGAGATCAGGCTATAGTACAGATAAGAGCAATTAGAGTGCTTGCAAATAGGTATTTAAGTTCAGAGGTCAGGGCAGGCATCTCCGGAACAGCACAGTGAACAGACATGGGTCAGGTCAGGCGCCAGAGAGGCAGAGTCCAGGACTCAGGCCCAAGTCGGTACACAGGAGGAGAAATGGATTATAGCTCTTTAGTATGGACTTGCAGACTAGCAGAATCAAACAGAAACTGGCAATATCTGTGGAGACATATTGCTCAGGCACAGGGTGGAGCAAACAGACTTGTATATGTAGGAGGGATGATAATCACATTGAAAATCAGCTAGACACAGAACAAAGGGAAAGGTTAACCCTTGCAGTGCTGCAGAAAAGGATAAGAATACAGAAACCAAGGGAAGTTTAAAGAGCCTCTGTCAGCATGATCAACCCTATTAAACCAGGCATACTGTCTGGTAGTGGTGATCATGCTGATTAAAATGATATATTTCTTAAATATCTGCATTGTAACACCCCTGCACAATCCCCTCTCCCTTTCATTGAAAGGGTTAGAGATCAGCACACTGAGGACAAAAGCAGAAGATGTAATCGTGTTTCTCATATGTGACACTCAGCTCTGGCTTAGAATTTGCCTTTACACAGAGAAATAGATCCTCAGCTAGATATGGGGAGTATTATGTATAGATATCAGGAAAGTAAAGTTGAGTAAAAATAAAGCATTACTTTCACCAGGCCATTTTACCATACACATAAGATTTTCTATTAACTTTTATTATGAGTTAAATGACGTGGACAAAAATGAACTGAAGAAAGACCTCTCCAAGTGTTTTGTGGGATTCAAACCTGAGACTGATACAGTATATGCAAGGAAGAAGACCTTACCTCCAGGCTGTAGTCTTACCATATTGATAGCACCATTTTTGGTATACTTAGAAAGCTAATACGTAGTATTATGCAGTATTTGGCTGAATTCCGCCATGTGCCGAGCATGCTCGATCAACACTAATAACTGCAGAAACATTGTGGAAACTAAGTTATTAATAACTATATCACTGCAGAGACAATACGGATACATTATTTTTGGTAATTTATCCTTGTGCAGCATACACTTGCAAGAAAAAGTATGTGAACCCTTTGGAATGATATGGATTTCTGCACAAATTGGTCATAAAATGTGATCTGATCTTCATCTAAGTCACAACAATAGACAATCACAGTCTGCTTAACCTAATAACACGCAAATAATTAAATGTTACCATGTTTTTATTGAAGACACCATGTAAACATTCACAGTGCAGGTGGAAAAAGTATGTGAACCCTTGGATTTAATAACTGGTTGAACCTCCTTTGGCAGCAATAACTTCAACCAAACGTTTCCTGTAGTTGCAGATCAGACGTGCACAACGGTCAGGAGTAATTCTTGACCATTCCTCTTTACAGAACTGTTTCAGTTCAGCAATATTCTTGGGATGTCTGGTGTGAATCGCTTTCTTGAGGTCATGCCACAGCATCTCACCCATCTTCTGTTGAGCTTCAGGTAGTGGACAGATGGCCTTAAGTTCTCCTGCAAAATGTCTTGATAAACTTGGGAATTCATTTTTCCTTTGATGATAGCAATCCGTCCAGGCCCTGACGCAACAAAGCAGCCCCAAACCATGATGCCCCCACCACCATACTTTACAGTTGGGATGAGGTTTTGATGTTGGTGTGCTGTGCCTCTTTTTCTCCACACATAGTGTTGTGTGTTTCTTCCAAACAACTTAACTTTGGTTTCATCTGTCCACAGAATATTTTGCCAGTACTGCTGTGGAACATCCAGGTGCTCTTGTGCAAACTGTAATCGTGCAGCAATGTTTTTTTGGACAGCAGTGGCTTCCTCTGTGGTATCCTCCCATGAAATCCATTCTTGTTTAATGTTTTACGTATCGTAGATTCGCTAACAGGGATGTTAGCATATGCCAGAGACTTTTGTAAGTCTTTAGCTGACACTCTAGGATTCTTCTTCACCTTATTGAGCAGTCTGTGCTGTGCTCTTGCAGTCATCTTTACAGGATGGCCACTTCTAGGGAGAGTAGCACCAGTGCTAAACTTTCTCCATTTATAGACAATTTCTCTTACCGTGGACTAATGAACAGCAAGGCTTTTGGAGATACTTTTATAACCCTTTCCAGCTTTATGCAAGTCAACATTTCTTAATTGTCGGTCTTCTGAGAGCTCTTTTGTGCGAGGCATCATTCACATCAGGCAATGCTTCTTGTGAAAAGCAAACCCAGAAGTGGTGTGTGTTTTTTATAGGGAAGGGCAGCTGTAACCAACACCTCCAATCTCATCTCATTGATTGGACTCCAGTTGGCTGACACCTCACTCCAATTAGCTCTCTGAGATGTCATTAGTCTAAGGGTTCACATACTTTTTCCATCTGCACTGTGAATGTTTACATAGTGTGTTCAATAAAAACACGGTAACATTTAATTCTTTGTGTATTATTAGTTTAAGCAGACTGTGATTGTCTATTGTTGTGACTTAGATGAAGATCAGATCACATTTTATGACCAACTTGTGCAGAAATCCATAATATTCCAAAGGGTTCACATACTTTTTCTTGCAACTGTTTATATACCTACTTTCTAAGAATAAAAAAATTTGGAAAGGCTATAACCTGGAGCTAAGTTCTTCTGCCTTGCATATAGCAGTCTCAGATTTAAATCCCATTTAAATTTCTCTATTCAGTTAATTTTATTTCTCTTTCATTTAACCCATAATAAAAGTTGATAGAAATTAAAATCTTATTGTATGTGTATGGTAAAATGGCCTGATGGAAGAAATGCTGCAGTTCATATCATGTTATGATGCCATTCAAGGATGAGTTTCACTTCTTTCCTGATACCTATACATTTGAGGAGTAACCAGGGGCAAATCTGCAATGAGGCAATGTGAGTCTGTCTACTTAGGTGGTGCCATTTAGTGAGTAGAGAAGGGTTGCAACAGCACTGTCATACTGCAGAAGAAGCCAGTCCAAGAGCTCCCACCTCTAGAAAAAGGCAATTGCACTGGCTTGCAAGATGTTTCTGCCAGATAGGGGAGGATGCAGGAGTATTACAGTGAGAACCTTCCAATGTTGTTCAGCTGCCTGCCCTTTAGTGGAAGTGAGTGGATGGGCTGCTGAATAACAGTGATAGATCCTCCTTTAAAAGTCACTGATCCAGCGTAGGGTTAATCTGCATGTGGAGGTGAAGTGGTGTCCTTTGCAGAAGGATTCTCAATGGGATTTAGGTCTGGACTTTGACTAGGCCATCCTAACACATACAGTTCTAATCCACTCCATTGTAGCTCTGGCTGTATGCTTAGGGTTGTTGTCCTTCTGGAAGTTGAACCTCCACCCAAGTCTCAAGTCTTTTGCAGCCTTTACCGAGTTTTCCTCCAGGATTGCCCTGAATTTAGCGCCATTCATCTCCCCAAGAACTCTGACCAGCTTCCATGTCCTTCTGAAGAAAAGCATCCCCACAGCATGATGCTGCCACCGCAATATTCCATGGTGGGAATGGTGTGTTCAGGGTGATATGCAGAGTTACTAGTTTTCCTCCACACATAGCATTTAGCATTTTGGACAAAAACTTTGGTCTCAGGTCTCATCTGACCAGAGCACCTTCTTACACATGTTTACTGTGTTCTGTACATGGCTTGTGGCAAAGTACAAATGGGACTTCTTATGGCTTTCAAAAAGCCTTTCTTCTTGCCACACTTCCTTAATGACCAGATTTGTGGAGTACGCATCTAATAGTTGACCTTTCTGGACAGATTCTCACACCTGATCTGTGGATCTCTGCAGCTCCTCCAAAATGACCATGGGCCTGTCATGGCTGAGGATGAGGAAAACCCTCAGCTGTGCGATGCATGATGATGGTAGTAGCGACTCGGCCAGGAAGACAGATAGGGAGCAGGTCACCTCCTAAAGCTTCCCTAATCTGACCCTAACTCCTAGCGGCATGAGCCAACCTTGAAGGTAGGAGGACTCATGCTCCGGAACCTCGGGTCCCTACTAACCCTCCGCAGGTCCCTAAGCTAGGAGCTGGGTAGACTACCTGTTCCTCCTGGACATGGAGAAAGAGGAGCCTAAAATGGCCAAGCTGTAAATAAGGGGAAACCAATACAACGTATGGCAATGGCAGGTACGTGGAAACTAAAACCTCACCTACCTGCCACAGACACACGGCCTGGAACCCATGTACAAGTGCTGTTGTCCATACAACAGAAAGAACACAGCACACACCACACATCACACGGAAAACCAGGAAACCATAAGGTGCAATAAACAAACAACCACATCCACATCCACATAACATCAGACAAGGTATTATTTATGACCAGAATGGTGGCCCCCACTGGCAGTTTTTATTAGAGACCAGGAGGGCGCCTCCAGCTTACTACAAGGCTGGAGTACCCCTCAGACATCAGGTCTCAACTGAGGCTTTAAAGCCCATGAAGACACACCCACACTTAGACACACCCAGTGCACACACACTAGGAAGGAATTAACCCTTCTCACACCAGGGAAGGGAAGACAGCAACTAAAATGGGAATAAACACAATAAACCCTGTGCACACCAGACAAGGAAAGTGCACACATATAAACACACGCTGCCAAGTGTAACCGCATGCAGATTGCAGCAAGCTGACTAGCAACAGCTCAGGCTGTTATACTGCCAAGTATAAACATGTTGCCAGCGGCAACCACATGTGAGGCAACAATCCAGCCGCCCTCACAATGTGATTGACAAAAACCAAACCGCAGGCAACTGCATGCGGATAAGGAGTCACGACCATGACCATGGTCGTGACAGGGCCCCTTGACTGCTTCTCTAATTAGTGCTCTCCTTGCTTGAGCTGTCAGTTTAGGTGGATAGCCATGTCTTGGTAGATTTGCAGTTCTGCAATACTCCTTCCATTTTCGGATGATGAATTGAACAGTGTTCTTTGAGATGTTCTGAGCTTGGGATATTTTTTTATAACCTCTCCCTGCTTTTCACTTCTCTACAACTTTATCCCTGACCTGTCTGCTGTGTTCCTTGATTTTCATGATACTGATTGATCACTAATTTTCACTAACAAACCTATGAAGTCTGTAGTTATACTGAAATAAAACAGAATACGCTTACCGCGCTATATCTAAAGTAGTGTATGAGAGTAATTATCGTAAAGAACCATAAACGCAGAGAGTCAAGTTCGTAATCTGCTACAGAGGTGGCGATCGCAAGTCCGTACTTCGCATATACAGAGACAGCTGTCACAAGTCTATACTCCACATGTGATTTTCAGCAGCAATTTCCTTTGCTTCGCATATACAAAGGCAGCTTTCACAAGTCTATACTCCACATGCGATGAACCTGTTATCCACCTCCAGCATGTAATCAGATCTCGCCTTGAGCCACCGACCGCCCACTCCAAACCGGTCAGGATTACCTTCACAAAAAGGACAAAGAGATGGTGCAGTACCCTCAACACTTTGAGGTAAGAAAAGTTTTATTCTACTCACAGATTTTGCAGTTTTCACATGCGTATAAAATTGCCCGCCCGGGTTTCTCACTTAGCTTCGTCAGGGGCTGCGGTGCAAATGCCGCTAAATTAGTTTTTCTACTATTGCAGACTTCTTCTTTTTTGGATCCCCCAGTTAAGATTTTCCACGTTGAAATCACATTTGTTGCCAAATAAGTAATCCACTTCTTGTCCTGGATGAAAATCTCAGTAGTGTTTTCTTCATGGCATGTGTCCCCGACAAAGAATGTGATGTGAAAATGGCTTTCACAGCGCTTTCCACGGGCGTTCCACTTGTACTGAGATTTTCATCCAGGACAAGAAGTGGATTACTTATTTGGCAACAAATGTGATTTCAACGTGGAAAATCTTAACTGGGGGATCCAAAAAAGAAGAAGTCTGCAATAGTAGAAAAACTAATTTAGCGGCATTTGCACCGCAGCCCCTGACGAAGCTAAGTGCGAAACCCGGGCGGGCAATTTTATACGCAATCTGTGAGTAGAATAAAACTTTTCTTACCTCCAAGTGTTGAGGGTACTGCACCATCTCTTTGTCCTTTTGGTAAAGGTAATCCTGACCAGTTTGGAGTGGGCGGTCGGTAGCTCAAGGCGAGATCTGATTTCATGCTGGAGGTGGATAACAGGTTCATCGCATGTGGAGTATAGACTTGTGACAGCTGCCTTTGTATATGCGAAGCGAAGGAAATTGCTGCTGAATATCGCATGTGGAGTATAGACTTGTGACAGCTGTCTCTGTATATGCGAAGTACGGACTTGCGATCGCCACCTCTGTAGCAGATTACGAACTTGACTCTCTGCATTTATGGTTCTATACGATAATTTCTCTCATACACTGCTTTAGATATAGCGCGGTACCCGTATCCTGTTTTATTTTCGTATTAAGGAGTTTGAACCTACCCCATTTAAGGGCACCGCTGCTCTAGTCCAGCATTTCACATCAACCATCTTCTGTTCTACCATGTAGTTATACTGAGCATACTAGAACATCTGTAGTTATACTGAGAATACATTACACACAGGTGGACTATATTTTCTAATTAGGTGATCACACTGGATTTTATTTAGGGGTATCAGAGTACAGGGGGCTGAATACAAATGTTTGCCACACTTAAATTTTGAAAACCAATGTATAGTTTTCTTTTGACTTCAAACATACTCAGGGACGTCTTTAACGTGGGGCAATAGGGGCAGCTGCCTATTTGCTCCTGGGGGGCCCAAGGCAGCTGCCTCTTGAGCCCCGTATTTTTCGCCCCATAATGCCCCTGTGTCTTATGGGGGGAATACTAATCAGCACTTCCATTATGGAAGCGCAGATTAGTACCGGAGGACCGGGAAGCGGTGAAAACTCTGTACTCACTGCTTCCTAGTCCTCGGCTGTCGGCTGTGCAGGGCTGCGCACAGTGTGACCTCACGCTGTGCGCAGCCTTCACAGCCGACAGCTGAGGACCAGTAAGAAGAGAGAGATAGCTGGTGGTGAGGAGTGGCGGCGTCCAGGAGCAGGAGAGGTAAGTGGTTTATTTATTTTATTTGCGCTGATGGCTGGGGACTGATATATAAGGCTGAGGGGCTGATATATGAGGCTGGGGGCTGATATATGAGGCTGGGGGGCTGATATATGAGGCTGGGGGCTGACATGAGGCTGGCGGCTGATATATGAGGCTGGTGGCGGATATATGAGGCTGGGGGATGATATATGAGGCTGGGGAGTGATATATGATGTTGGGGCTGACATGAGGCTGGGGTCTGATATATGAGGCTGGGGTCTGATGTATGAGGCTGGGGTCTGATATATGAGGCTGGGGTCTGATATATAAGGATGGGGGGGCTGATATATGAGGCTGGGGAGTTATATATGAGGCTGGGGGGCTGATATATGAGGCTGAAGACTGATATATGAGGCTGGGGGCTGACATGAGGCTGGCGGCTGATATATGAGGCTGGTTGCGGATATATGAGGCTGGGGGATGATATATGAGGCTGGGGAGTGATATATGATGTTGGGGCTGACATGAGGCTGGGGTCTGATATATGAGGCTGGGGTCTGATGTATGAGGCTGGGGTCTGATGTATGAGGCTGGGGTCTGATATATGAGGCTGGGGTCTGATATATAAGGATGGGGGGCTGATATATGAGGCTGGGGAGTTATATATGAGGCTGGGGGGCTGATATATGAGGCTGAAGACTGATATATGAGGCTGGGGGCTGATATATGGCATTCGGGGGGCTGATATATGGCATTGGGGGGCTGATATATAAGGCTGGGGGGCTGATATATGGCATTGGGGGGCTGATATGAGGTTTGATTGAGGGTTTTATTAACATTGAGGGTCTGATTGGGGCTGTCAGCTGAGGTCTGATTAACATTGGAGGTCTGACTGCTGGTCTGACCTGAGGTGTAATGGAAAATATTTTTTTCTTATTGTCCTCCTCTAAAATCTAGGTGCGTCTTATAGGGCAAAAAATACGAGTACTAGCCTGCTGGAGTCTTCAGAACTGTAAGTATTTACAGTAAATTTGTGTGTGTTGTGGTGGAGGGCTTGATTGTATGCTAGGGTGTGGGAAGGTGGGATCCAGGGTGCCCAAGTAAATTCTTGCCCAGGGTCCAATCAATATTAACCCCTTAAGGACCAGGCCCTTTTTCACCTTAAGGACGGCACCTGCCGCCCAGCAAACAGGGGATGTACCACCAACACCACCACCTCCGTCACCAAGCGTCTCAACCATGTCACACGGCAGCGTTCAGCTCTCCATCTCACAAACATTTGAGAGAAAGCGTAAATTCCCACCTAGCCACCCTCGATCCCTGGCCCTGAATGCCAGCATTTCTAAACTACTGGCCTATGAAATGCTGTCATTTAGACTGGTGGACACAGACAGCTTCAAACAGCTCATGTCGCTTGCTGTCCCACAATATGTTGTTCCCAGCCGGCACTACTTCTCCAAGAGAGCCGTGCCTTCCCTGCACAACAAAGTATCCGATAAAATCAAGCGTGCACTGCGCAATGCCATCTGTGGCAAGGTCCACCTAACCACAGATACGTGGACCAGTAAGCACGGCCAGGGACACTATATCTCCCTAACTGCACACTGGGTAAATGTAGTGGCGGCTGGGCCCCAGGCGGAGAGCTGTTTTGCGCACGTCCTTCCGCCGCCAAGGATCGCAGGGCAACATTCTTTGCCCCCTGTTGCCTCCTCCTCCTACTCAGCTTCCTCCTCCTCTTCTTCCACCTGCTCATCCAGTCAGCCACACACCTTCACCACCAACTTCAGCACAGCCCGGGGTAAACGTCAGCAGGCCATTCTGAAACTCATATGTTTGGGGGACAGGCCCCACACCGCATAGGAGTTGTGGCGTGGTATAGAACAACAGACCGACGAGTGGTTGCTGCCGGTGAGCCTCAAGCCCGGCCTGGTGGTGTGCGATAATGGGCGAAATCTCGTTGCAGCTCTGGGACTAGCCGGTTTGACGCACATCCCTTGCTTGGTGCATGTGGTGAAATTGGTGGTGCAGAAGTTCATTCACAACTACCCCAACATGTCAGAGCTGCTACATAAAGTGCGGGGCGTCTGTTCGCACTTCCGGCGTTCACATCCTGCCGCTGCTCGCCTGTCTGCGCTACAGCGTAACTTAGGCCTTCCCGCTCACCGCCTCATATGCGACGTGCCCACCAGGTGGAACTCCACCTTGCACATGCTGGACAGACTGTGCGAGCAGCAGCAGGCCATAGTGGAGTTTCAGCTGCAGCACGCATGGGTCAGTCGCACTGCGGAACAGCACCACTTCACCACCAATGACTGGGCCTCCATGCGAGACCTGTGTGCCCTGTTGCGCTGTTTCGAGTACTCCACCAACATGGCCAGTGGCGATAACGCCGTTATCAGCGTTACAATACCACTTCTATGTCTCCTTGAGAAAACACTTAGGGCGATGATGGAAGAGGAGGTGGCCCAGGAGGAGGAGGAGGAGGAGGAGGAGGAGGAGGAAGAGGGGTCATTTTTAGCACTTTCAGGCCAGTCTCTTCGAAGTGACTCAGAGGGAGGTTTTTTGCAACAGCAGAGGCCAGGTACAAATGTGGCCAGCCAGGGCCCACTACTGGAGGACTAGGAGGACGAGGATGAGGAGGAGGTGGAGGAGGATGAGGGTGAAGCATGGTCACAGCGGGGTGGCACCCAACGCAGCTCGGGCCCATCACTGGTGCGTGGCTGGGGGGAAACGCAGGACGATGACGATACGCCTCCCACAGAGGACAGCTTGTCCTTACCCCTGGGCAGCCTAGCACACATGAGCGACTACATGCTGCAGTGCCTGCGCAACGACAGCAGAGTTGCCCACATTTTAACGTGTGCGGACTACTGGGTTGCCACCTTGCTGGATCCACGGTACAAAGACAATGTGCCCACCTTACTTCCTGCACTGGAGCGTGATAGGAAGATGCGCGAGTACAAGCGCACGTTGGTAGACGCGCTACTGAGAGCATTCCCAAATGTCACAGGGGAACAAGTGGAAGGCCAAGGAGGAGGAGGAGCAAGAGGTCGCCAAGGCAGCTGTGTCAATGCCAGCTCCTTTGAGGGCAGGGTTAGCATGGCAGAGATGTGGAAAACTTTTGTCAACACATCACAGCTAACTGCACCACCACCTGATACGCAACGTGTTAGCAGGAGGCAACATTTCAATAACATGGTGGAACAGTACGTGTGCACACCCCTTCACGTACTGACTGATGGTTCGGCCCCATTCAACTTCTGGGTCTCTAAATTGTCCACGTGGCCAGAGCTAGCCTTTTATGCCTTGGAGGTGCTGGCCTGCCCGGCAGCCAGCGTTTTGTCTGAACGTGTATTCAGCACTGCAGGGGGTGTCATTACAGACAAACGCAGCCGCCTGTCTACAGCCAATGTGGACAAGCTGACGTTCATAAAAATGAACCAGGCATGAATCCCACAGGACCTGTCCATCCCTTGTGCAGATTAGACATTAACTACCTCCCCTTAACCATATATTATTGTACTCCAGGGCACTTCCTCATTCAATCCTATTTTTATTTTACCATTATATTGCGAGGCTACCCAAAGTTGAATGAACCTCTCCTCTGTCTGGGTGCCGGGGCCTAAATATATGCCAATGGACTGTTCCAATGTTGGGTGACGTGAAGCCTGATTCTCTGCTATGACATGCAGACTGATTCTCTGCTGACATGAAGCCAGATTCTCTGTTACGGGACCTCTCTCCTCTGCCTGGGTGCTGGGCCTAAATATATGACAATGGACTGTTACAGTGGTGGGTGACGTGAAGCCTGATTCTCTGCTATGACATGCAGACTAATTCTCTGCTGACATGAAGCCAGATTGTCTGTTACGGGACCTCTCTCCTCTGCCTGGGTGCCTGGGCCTAAATATATGACAATGGACTGTTACAGTGTTGGGTGACGTGAAGCCTCATTCTCTGCTATGACATGCAGACTGATTCTCTGCTGACATGAAGCCAAATTCTCTGTTACGGGACCTCTCTCCTCTGCCTGGGTGCCTGGGCCTAAATATATGACAATGGACTGTTACAGTGGTGGGTGACGTGAAGCCAGATTCTCTGCTATGGGACCCCTCTCCAATTGATATTGGTTAATTTTTATTTATTTTATTTTTATTTTTATTCATTTCCCTGTCCACATTTGTTTGCAGGGGATTTACCTACATGTTGCTGCCTTTTGCAGCCCTCTAGCTCTTTCCTGGGCTATTTTACAGCCTTTTTAGTGCCGAAAAGTTCGGGTCCCCATTGACTTCAATGGGGTTCGGGTTCGGGACGAAGTTCGGGTCGGGTTCGGATCCCGAACCCGAACATTTCCGGGAAGTTCGGCCGAACTACTCGAACCCGAACATCCAAGTGTTCGCTCAACTCTATTAGTGTCTCCATAGTCTGAGAGCCATAGTTTTTTTTATTTTTTGGGCGATTGTCATATGTAGAAACTCATTTTTTGTGGGATGAGGTGACGGTTAGATTGGTACTATTTTTTGGGGCATACGCCTTTTTGATCACTTGGTGTTGCACTTTTAGTGATGTAAGGTGACAAAAATGGCTTTTTTTTACACTGTTTTTATTTTGTATTTTTTATGGTGTCTATCGGATGGGGTGGATCATGTGATTTTTTTTTACTTGAAACTCTTTTTTTTATTCAAAATACTTTTATTTATTCTGTATTGTAATGCATTGCCTGTTCGTGTACTACATTGAGTAGTACACAAACAGGTTGCCTAGTTCTCCTGGGCATTGGGCAGCCTCTGCACAGCATCGGGCTGCCTTGTCACGCATCGAGTCCCCGCCACAGCACCGTGGGGACTCGAATCGCTGCTTCACCCACCGCAAACCACTTCCATGTCGCGGTCAGCGCGGACCGCTGCATAGAAGGGATTAATCCGCCAGCATCGCTGTTTGGATACAGAAGGGGCCTGGCTACCAGGGACTGGCTCACCGCTCCGGTGCCTGCCCGATCATCCCGACGTGCGTGTACAGTGGAATGCATTCTGGCAATGCATCCCCCGCCATACATATACTGCGTTCTGCGTTAAGGGGTTAAAGACGGCCCTGCTTGTATCTTTAAGATACGGGGAAGCCTGGGTCACGTATTTCTGCAAGAAAGTCTATGTAAGTCTGCTGGTAAGGGAATTAATTCCAGAGACTATAGGTCTCCCAGGGTTTTTTTTCCAAACTTTTAGGAATCTTCAGTAGCTGGTATATGACCTGAAAACAAAACAGTTATGTCCCTATATACCATATAACTGCTTCCCCCTGCCTCCCTGCACTGCCTGTAGTGAGCGCTTACCGCTTCCAATGGCTGCTTCATTAATCCGCACGCCTGTAGTGCAAGGGGAAAGCTCACTGACAGTGCTGGCCATGCTTAAGTCTCATGGCAGCCCGATGCTGTGCAGGAGGCGTGTCCCTTGCTGCAGTGCTGGCCAATCGCAGCACACAGCTCATAGACTGGCTATGAGCTGTGCGCTGTGATTGGCCAGCGCTGCAGCAAGGGACACGCCTACTACAAAAAATCAGTCCAGTACAACAGACGGAGCTGAGACACCGGAGCCTATACCGGGCGAACGGAGCGGCGCCCAGGCATACTAGTAAGTGCAGGGGGGCCCCTGGGCGCCGCTCTGCCCACAGATAGAGTTAGTTTTTAGTTTGTATACAAGTGAAAGGTCCTCTTTAAGTTACGCTGTGGTTCCCAGCATTTTCCGTGCTCGGTGCAACAGGGTTTGAGCACGCCTGCCTTTTTCTTTTTGCTTACAGTTCATGTTCGCTCCATACTACAAAGAACTTGTCTACAGCGGATTTATCTCCCTCAAACAAAAACTTCAGAGGACACCAGAGACAAAAGAACATTTCTTTACCTTCATGGAAAGAATATTCCAGAATAACCATGCAGAAATTGCACCCGTGCTCCAAGACTCTGAGGAGTGTTGGTACTTAGCCATATTCGGCGTCTATCATCCTAAAAAACCAAGGAAGAGAAGAGTAGTATTTGACTTAAGCGCCAGGTGCGAAGGTGTCTTGCTAAACTATGTCTTACTGTCTTGTCCAGACCTCAACAACAGATTTATGGAGATACTTCTATGCTTCCGCAGGGATTCAGTAGCATTTATGGCCGACATACAGATGTAGCAGGGTTAACACACAAACTCTTAACTCAAATTTCTTAACTCATCACATTATCTTGAAACAAAAGCTATCGAAAAGCAATTGAAGGTGTTTGGTTAAAGGGAGTCTTTCACCTAAAATGACTATTATAGAATACTAACACCAGGATCTCCATTATTGTCCCCATATTAGAATGCTACTTACCATATTGCTGTCCGTCGCTGATTTTCGCAAAAAAAACATTTTTATTCAATATGGTAAATAGGCTCTGAAGGTGCCTAGGAGCGGTGTTCAAGCATCCAGTGGCCAAGCCCCTCGTTGCTTTTCATATCAAATCCCTCCCCTTTCACCCCTCTGGCCTGCCTTAGGTTCTTCAGAAATCCAGCGCCAGCGCCGTTCAAAGATTTGCCGCGCCTGCGCACTTCATTCCACATTAAGGGCAGAGGCACAAGAGCGTTTAATGCGCATGTGCAGGCCCGCACATCTAGCCGGCCCATAATGGTTAAGGAAGTGTGCAGGCGCGTGAAATCATTTGAACGGCGCTGGCGCTGGATTTCTGAAGAACCTAGGGTGGGACAGAGGAGTGAAAGGGGAGGGATTTGGTATGAAAAGCGACGAGGGGCCTGCAGAACCTAATTAACATATTGAATAAAAGTGTTTTTTTGCGAAAATCTGCAAAGGACAGCAATATGGTAAGTAGCATTCTAATA
This sequence comes from Bufo gargarizans, assembly GCF_014858855.1. Taxonomy (NCBI): domain Eukaryota; kingdom Metazoa; phylum Chordata; class Amphibia; order Anura; family Bufonidae; genus Bufo; species Bufo gargarizans. The sequence continues at coordinate 719,624,398 of NC_058081.1, read as the reverse complement.
TGGGGAATATAATGGAGATCCTGGTGTTAGTGTTCTATAATGGTCATTTTAGGTGAAAGACTCCCTTTAACGCATTTAGTTTAGATAACACGTCTCATAAACCATGTGTTTTAACTCTACTACATCCGTACAACAGATGTTCCACTACTTCCTCGTCAAGGAAGAACACAGAAACTACTTGAGGTTCTTCTGGTACCGTAACCACGACCCCAGTGAAGACATTGTAGAGTACCGAATAAGAGTGCACATCTTCGGAAACAGTCCTTCCACTGCAGTCGCTATCTACATTCAGCCTGAGAGGGTAAAGCAAAGTATGGGTCGGATGTCACGTCCTTTGTGGAAAAGGATTTTTATGTGGATGACTGCTTGAAATCCACACCCACGAACGAGACCGCAATTAGTCTCTTGAAAAGGGTCCAAGAAATGCTCGCTCTATCTAATTTAAGGTTGAACAAAATCGCCTCCAACAGCCGTGAGTTAATGGAGGCCTTCTCACCCCAAGACCATTCAAGTGATCTAAAAGCCTAAGCTCTGCTTGCCATGGAGGCAAAAGCCTAAAGCCTCAAGAGCCAGGAGATTAGTTCCTCGGCTGAAGCTATGTTAGACTACAGAGTGAAAGGCAGCATAAAGAAGAAGCCGTTATCCAGTCAGCCTGTCAGTACTGCAGTGAGAGAAACAAATATAGCAGGGTTGAGTTTGCCTGCCAGTTTAATGCTAAAGCCTGCTGGAACCAAGACAAAGCCTGTAAACTATTGGAAGAACTCGGCATTCCTACTAAACCTGGGACAGTATATAGAGGGCCCTAGAGGGAGGCCGCCCGTTGCACTGTCATTGTAAATGTTATAGTACATGCTATCCTATGCTTTATACGTCTACATGTTTTTTGTATTCTTGTAGTTTTACCACACATGTACAATCTCTCACTCCGCGCAGAGAGTACAACCTGTTGACCAATTAACAAGTTAGACTACAAAGAACAGGAAGAGTTTACTGTGTGAACGTGTATGAAGACAGAACAAGTGACGCAAGATAATCAGCTTGGAAAAATAAAACATTCAGGTTACTTGCAAAGTCCTGCAGAGCTAGACAGACATGTTTTGTTCTTTAAAACCGACCATCTTGTTCCATTCATCTCAGGATATGTCGAGCCAAGAGGAAAGATAGAGAGGGGCGCATCAGAATGTCAATTCACTTATGTGGAATCTAAAATAGTTTTTCATTTTTAAATGACAAGTACATAACACATAGAAATAGCCAGGAATAAATGACTCACAATTGCTGCCCACAGCGCAGTTGGTAGTATTGCCATAACATATCGTGCCCATCCTGATTTGTAGTTGCTGTAGGCGCAAGCTGCCCAAGAAGTTACATTTAGGTGCACATTCATATGTCCTGGCCAAAATAATAGCCATCTTATTACCTGCAAATAAACATAACAAAGTTTTGAGTTAAAAGCGGTTCTCTCTTCACTGGACCTTCTTGTTATTGGTTATTTGACAAAAAACAACAACAACTGATCACACGATACCCCCTGCTGGGACCTCCAGCAATCAGCTCTGTGGGCATTAAATTTTCCAGCAGCGCCTCCGCAGGGGAAATCAGGTATTACCCAGTGTCCATTCTAATTGGTGGAATGTCTGTTTAATAGAAGACAGGAGAGGTCGTCCAGAGTAAGAGATAATCTTAACCCCTTTTTGAAGAGCTGGCTGTGGACTAAAGATTCCGCAAATTGCAGCTGGGCCGGCGTACGTGTTTTGCGAATCCACAATTTGCAGATCCGCAAAACACTACAGTCGTGTAAATGTGGTCTAAGACAGCGTCAGAATGGCCCATCAGAGCACAGGAGAATCTGCCGACACTGTCACATGACTGCCTGCTGTCCATTCATGGCGCTGTGAGCGCAGCGCTGCTTGGATATTAAACCCGAGCCCCACAGCGGCACTGCCTGTGTGCATGTGCTGTTCGAGAGCAGACAGAGGGAGTGGAGGGTGTGTTCTGCTGCCCCACTGTGTTATCGCTGGTGTTACATAGGTCTGCAGGTGACATCTACTACATTATCTGTACTCAGAGAGTTATCACTGTGTTATCTGTGGTGTTACATAGGACTGCAGGTGACATCGCTACTACATTATCTGTACTCAGAGTTTTCACTGTATTATCTGTGGCATTACATAGGACTGCAGATGAAATCTCCTACATTATCTGTACTCAGAGAGTTATCACTGTGTTATCTGTGGTGTTACATAGGACTGCAGGTGACATCTCCTACATTATCTGTACTCAGAGAGTTATCACTGTGTGATCTGTGGTGTTACATAGGACTGCAGGTGACATCTCTTACATTATCTGTACTCAGAGAGCTATCACTGTGTTATCTGCGGTGTTACATAGGACTGCAGGTGACATCTACTGCATTATCTGTACTCAGAGAGTTATCACTGTGTTGTCTTCCAAACCGTAAGTGACACGTCCGGATCGGAAGTAATGTGGACCAACTTCCGCGTGGATGCACATGGGGGACCCGATTACCATTACCTCTAACTATATATATATATATATATATATATATGTCATTTTATGTATTTTATATGGTCCTGAGGAAGGGGACCTCTATGGTAATCCCCGAAACACGTGGAGCTTATTTCCTCATTAACTACTTTCCTGTTATTGGAGTCCTCTGATCCATCTTGCAGATCGGACGGGTGGTTGATATTCTACAGGCGACCTCGGCGAGGGAGCTGAGGGATGCAAGTGTCGTGAGTTTATCTTGCACCCCCTCCCTGGTGAAGTATTCCATGCGGTATACTGTAATTTTAACTCCAAGTTCTCTGGCTGGTTAACAGATAAACGAGTCTACCACTTTTATAAGCATCCCTAGCGTTTTTACCACTTAGTAACTTTTTGTGTGGCACTTGGTGTATATTGGCGCCTCACGCCTTTCTTTCTTTGCATTTTATCACAGTCTCACACTGATTAATGAAGTCTGTTTAATTCTCTTTAGTAGGTTGCTGCCTCGTCTTCCACCACTCCGCTCATCTATCTTACACAACAAGGACTTACTACCAGTGAACATCACCTTCTTTTGTCTCATTGGTGTCCCTCCCACCCCTTTCCTTTACTCCCAATATCTTTCCTCCGCCTGACTCATACCCTTTTTGCTTTTATGAAATTCTCCTAACTCAGAGGGGGCAGGGACAGCCTTCCACCTACTGAGTAGGGGAAAACACTTAGCTAGCTAACTCATGGACAGCTGTTGAAATCACAAGCATAACCTAGAAAATGCAGTAAACTCTTAGGCCTCATGCACAGGACCGCCGTGGCCGTATTGCGGCCTTCAAACAGCGGGTCCGCAATATGCGGGCACCGGCCGCGTGCTCACCGCATCACATATACGGACCCATTCACTTGAATGTGTCCACAATCTGGAAGGTGCGGTGTGGAATGGAGGCACAGAACCCCACGGCCACAGAAGCAATACGGAGTGCTTCCGTGGGGTCTCTCTCTGTGCCTCCACACCGCCAAAAAAATAGAACTTGTTTTTTTGTAATGCGGATGGATCACAAGCCTATTCAAGTCCCCAATGGAAAGAACAGCCAAGCATCGGCCGTGTGCATGAGGCCTTAACCCCTTAAAGACCGGGCCTATTTCCATTTTTAAGTTTTGGATTTTTCCTTCCCACGTTACAATAGCCATAACTTTTATATTTTTCTGTTCACATAGTTATATGATGGCTTATTTGTTGTGAGACAAGATGCATATTTTAATGCCACCATTTAATTTACCAAGTCTTGTATTAGAAAACAGGAAAAAAAATTATCTGTGTGGCAAAAAAATAAATAAAAAAATAAAATTAAATTAAATTCCTGCAAGTTTCTTGGGGTTTTGACATCACATCGTTCACAATGTACTGAAAATGACCTGACGTCCTTATTCTGTGACTAAATACCAATGCGGCAATACTAAACTTGAATATATACCGTATATATATATATATATATATATATATATTTTACTACTTTTTAAAAAAATTTAAAGCTTTGGAAAAATATACATTTTCTTTGCATTGCTTACGATTTTCTGACAACCATAACTTATTTATTTCAGTCTACTGAGCTGTGTAAGGGCTTGTTTTTTGTGTAACAAACTGTCGTTTTTATTGGTACCATTTTTGTAGTATGTAAGACTTTTTGATCACCTTTATTACATTTTTTGGGGAGACAAGATGACAATAAAAATGGCAAATCGTGTGTTTTTCATTTTTTTTCATTATGGCGTTCATTATGGCGTGTGTTTTATATATTTTATAGGTAAAATTGCGAAATAGGGGGATTTAAACTTTTAATATATTGTGTTTTTTTTTAAAAATTAAAACTTTTAACTTATTTTTTTTATAAATATTAGCCCCCTTAGGGGCTAGAACCTGGGATCTTTTGATCCCCTCCTCTATTCACCCTAATAGATCTCTATTAGGATTTTTACAGTCCCCATTCTGAGCCGTGCCTCGTGCATAGCTCAGTATGGAGAAAGCTATGGCAGGCCTGGAACATTTCAGCAGTGTCCAGGCTGCCATGGCAACCGATTGTAGCACTGCAATTTCACTGCTGGGGCTCCGATCGGAAGGAAGAGGGAGACACAACGCTCTGCCGTCACTCACAAGTCCACCGATTAGCGTTGATCGTGGCACCTGAGGGGTTAAATAAAAGGGAAGGGGCGGGTGTCGGCTTATTGATGCAGACAGCAACCGCAGTGTATGGAGTGGGCCCGCTGCAGAGGCCCGCTCCATACACACGTAGGCACATAACTCCATATATATACGGCGCTATTGGTTAAGGTGGCCAGTAGAAACCCTTCTAGCAGTGATCCAATTAATTATTATCCCTTCTAGAAGTGATCCAATTAATAATGAACCCTTCTAGCAGTGATCCCCTGAGTCACTGTAGTGAGACAGTAGCATAGTTGACAAGGTTATAAAACAACATACACTGAATATAAACGCAACACTTTCGGTTTTGCTCCCATTTTGCATGAGCTGAACTCAAAAATCTGAAACATCTTCTACAGACACAAAAGACCCATTACTCTCAAATATTGTTCACAAATCTGTCGAAATCTGTGTTAGAGAGCGCTTCTCCTTTGCCGAGATAATCCATCCAACCTCACAGGTGTGGTATATCAAGGTGCTGATTAGACAGCATGAATATTGCACAGGTGTGTCTTAGACTGCACACAATGAAAGGCCATTCTGAAATGTGCAGTTTGATCAGACAGCACAATGCCACAGATGTCGCACCGTTTGAGGGAGCGTGCAAATGGCATGCTGACTGCAGGAATGTCTACCAGAGCTATTGCCTGTGAAATGAATGTTCATTTCTCTACCATAAGCCGTCTCCAGTGACTTGAGTGGGAAAATGCTCACATTCAATGGCATCAGGCACATTGGAGAGGCGTTCTGTTCACGGATGAGTCCTGGTTATCACTGTTCAGGGCAGATGGCAGACAGCGTGTGTGGCGTCGTGTGGGTGAGTGGTTTACTGACGTCAATGTTGTGGATCGAGTGGCCCACGATGGAGGTGGGGTTATGGTATGGGCAGGTGTATGTTATGGCAAACGAACACAGGTGCATTTTATTGATTGCATTTTAAATGCACAGAGATACTGTGACGAGATCCTGAGGCCCATTGTTGTGCCGTTCATCCACGACCATCACCTCATGTTGCAGCAGGATAATGCACGGCCCCATATTGCAAGGATCTGTACACAATTCCTGGAAGCTGAAAACATCCCAGTTCTTGCATGGCCAGCATACTCACCGGACATGTCACCCATTGAGCATTTTTGGGATGCTCTGGATAAGCATATACGACAGCGTGTTCCTGGCAATATTCTGCAACTTCGCACAGCTATTGAAGAGGAGTGGACCAACATTCCACAGGCCACAATCAACAACCTGATTAACTCTATGCGACGGAGATGTGTTGCACTGCGTGAGGCAAATAGTGGCCACAGCAGATACTGACTGGTTTTTAGCCCCCCACTCCCACCCTAGTAAGGCAAAACTGTGCACATTTCAGAGTGGCCTTTATTGTGGGCAGTCTAAGGCACACCTGTGCAATATTCATGCTGTCTAATCAGCACCTTGATATGCCACACCTGTGAGGTGGGATGGATTATCTTGGTAAAGGAGAAGTGCTCAATAACACAGATTTAGACAGATTTGTGATCAATATTTGAGAGTAATGGGTAGAGGTGGGACGACGAATCAGTCGAATCCACAAAACCCTCGAATCTAACAAGATTCAAGGGATTTGTGGACTCGAATCCCGACCTATTTTGTAGAATTCGAATCAGACGAATCCCGACAGTGGGGATCGGTACAGTCCCTGTATTCTAATGCACCAGCCCCGCTCACTGTTGTATAATTTTATTCTTATCTAGCCTGTAGGCATTATTAGTAATAATCATTTGTAATCCAGCTGTATTACTTACAGCAAAATTCTGTAGCAGGGAGGAGGGAGGCGCGTCACTCACTATGTCACGCGCCCGCACTGCCTGGTTCATTCATAAAGTGGGCGGCGCAGGTGCATGACGTAGTGAGTGACACGTCGCCCACCCGTCCTCCCCGCCTGCCTCCTGCCTGCCTCCTTCCTGCTACGGAACTTAGCTGTAAGTAATACAACTGGATTACAAATGATTATTATTAACAATGCCTACAGGTTAGATAAGATTAACATTATACAACAGTGAGCAGGGCCAGTGCATTAAAATACAGGGACTGCACCGATCCCCGCTGTCATTACTAATCCAGATGCCGTCCCCCAGCCCCTGTATTGGGGGTCATTCACACTGCAGGGACACTGTTATGGGGGGATCTGTGGATGGCACATAGCATAAGATGCATATGTGTCATCCACAGATTCCCCCATCACAGTACCATCCAGAGATCCCCATAACACTGCCATCCAGAGATCCCCCATAACAGTGCCATCCAGAGATCCCCATAACAGTGCCATCCACAGATCCCCCATAACAGTGCCATCAACAGATCACCCATAACAGTGCCATCCACAGATACCCCCATAACAGTGCCATCCACAGATCCCCCCATAACAGTGCCATACACTGATCCCCCCCATTACAGTGCCATCCACAGATTCCCCCCATAAGTGTTTGGATCACTTTGTTTCTTACACCGTTCACACAATTCTTATGTACAGGATTCATAGGATTCGAGATTCAAAAGATTCGATAGATTCGAGAACATTTTCGGATTAACCAAAAAATTGGATTCGTCCCACCTCTAGTAATGGGTCTTTTGTGTATGTAGAAGATGTTTCAGATCTTTGAGTTCAGCTCATGCAAAATGGGAGCAAAACCGAAAGTGTTGCATTTATATTTTTGTTCAGTGTAGATTTGTCTCCTTTCTTACCTTCCATCTTTATGTGGACATGTGTCCTTATTTACCAAGATGAGTGGTGCCAGATAACAAGGTATAAAAAAAGTAAAACTTTTATGCTACTTGCAGAAGCCTTACAGAGTCACACAAATTATTTATTTAACCCCTTAAGGACTATTTCACCTTACGGACTTGGCCATTTTTTGCAAATCTGACCAGTGTCACTTTAAGTGCTGATAACTTTGAAACTGACTTATCCAGGCCATTCTGAGATTCTTTTTTCATCACATATTGTACTTCATGACACTGGTAAAATGGAGTAAAAAAAATTCTTTTTAATTTATAAAAAATACCAAATTTACCAAAAATTTGTAAAAAAAATAGCAAATTTCCAAGTTTCAATTTCTTTACTTCTATAATACATAGTAATACCTACAAAAATAGTTATTACTTTACATTCCCCATATGTCTACTTCATGCTTGGATCAATTTGGGAATGATATTTTATTTTTGGGGGATGTTACAAGGATTAAAGGTTTAGAAGAAAATCTTAAAATTTTTCTGAAATTTTCAAAAAACTACTTTTTAGGGACCAGTTCAGGTCTGAAGTCATTTTGTGAGGCTTACATAATAGAAACCACCCAAAAATGACCCCATTCTAGAAACTACACCCCTCAAGGTATTCAAAACTGATTTTACAAATGTCTTAACCCTTTAGGTGTTCCACAAGATTTAATGGAAAATAGAAATACAATTTCAAAATTTCACTTTTTTGGCAGATTTTCCCTTTTAATATTTTTTTTCCAGTTACAAAGCAAGGGTTAGCAGCCAAACAAAACTCATTATTTATGGCCCTGATTCTGTAGTTTACAGAAACACCCCATATGTAGTCGTAAACTGCTGTACGGGCACACGGCAGGGCGCATAAGAAAAGGAATGACATACGGTTTTTGGAAGGCAGATTTTGCTAGACTGTTTTTTTTGACACCATGTCCCATTTGAAGCCCCCCTGATGCACCCCTAGAGTAGAAACTCCAAAAAAGTGACCCCATTTTAGAAACTACGGGATAGGGTGGAAGTTTTGTTGGTACTAGTTTAGGGTACGTATGATTTTTGGTTGCTCTATATTACACTTTTTGTGAGGCAAGATAACAAGAAATAGCTTTTTTGGCACCGTTTTTTTTTTTTTTGTTATTTACAACATTCATCTGACAGGTTAGATCATGTGGTATTTTTATAGAGCAGGGTATTACGGACGCGGCCATACCTAATATGTATACAATTTTTTTATTTATGTAAGTTTTACACAATGATTTCATTTTTGAAACACAAGCAAATCATGTTTTAGTGTCTCCATAGTCTGAGAGCCATAGTGTTTTCAGTTTTTGGGCGATTATATTAGGTAGGGCCTCATTTTTTGTGGGATGAGATGACGGTTTGATTGGCACTAATTTAGGGTGCATATGACTTTTTGATCGCTTGCTATTACACTTTTTGTGACGTAAGATGACAAAAAATAGCTTTTTTTACACCGTTAGGTCATGTGATATTTTTATAGAGCCGGTCGATACGGAGGCGGCGATACCTAATATGTATACTTTTTTTTTATTTATGTAAGTTTTACACAATGATTTCATTTTTGAAACAAAAAAAATCATGTTTTAGTGTTTCCATAGTCTAAGAGCCATAGTTTTTTCAGTTTTTGGGCGATTGTCTTGGGTAGGGTATGATTTTTGCGGGATGAGATGACGGTTTGATTGGTACTATTTTGGCGTACATGCAACTTTTTTGATCACTTTTATTACCTTTTTTGGGAAGTAAGGTCGGCAAAATATCAATTTCCTCATAGTTTTCATTTTGTTTTATTTTTATGGCGTTCACCATGCAGGGAAAGTAACATGACCGTTTTATACATCAGGTCGTTACGGACGCGGCGATACCTAATATGTGTAGTGTATTATTTTTTTTTTTATCTTTATTCAGTGATAAATGTGTTTTTTTATCTTTACTTTTTTCACCTTTTTTTTACATCTTTTTTGACCCAGATCCACTTGGTTCTTGAAGATTCCGGTCTGTATAATACAGTACAGTACACTATATAGTCTATTGTACTGTATTTTACTTACACTTTGTCTGAACAGATCTCTGCCTTTAGCACAGATCTATTCAGCACCATGGACAGCAGGATGTCTGAGAAGGCGCCCTGTTGCCATGGGAACCTTCCCCCTCTGCCACAACTGAGCAGACGGGGAAGGGGAAGTAGGGGGGATCCCTCCCTCTGTGACTCCCTCCATTCTGTCTGGGGGCTGCAAAGGCACAGCAGCCCCTCGATGGAAGAGGGAGGGAGCTCCATACGGACCGCGGTATGGAAAGAGTTAAACGGCTGACATCACAGCACAGATGTCAGCCGTTTATACCAGAGTGTCAGCAATGTGCTGACACTCTGGTATACCCACTGGACACCAATGAATATTCAAGAGGAGGCGGGCGGGGGATCGCGATCCCGCCTGCCGCACCGCCCGCCTCCCGCACCGCCCGCACCGCCTGCAACTTCCCCCCCCCTGCACCACCCGCTAGCATAAAATCATTCAAGGGTGCAGGGGGTGAAAAAATCTTTATTTTGGGCATTTTAAAGTTTCTGATCCCTGCTGTCAGGGACCGCAGGGATAAGAAACTGCAGAAAGCGATGCAAACCGCAGGTCTGAATTGACCTGCGGTTTGCTGCGATCGCCGATACGGGGGGTCAAATGACCCCCCCGGCGTTGTGACAGGATGCCCGCTGAATGATTTCAGCGGGCATCCTGTTCCGATTAACCCCCGCAGCACTGCAATCGCATTTTAAACTCATGACGTACCGATACGTCATGGGTCCTTAAGGCCTCAGGAAAACATGCCGTACCAGTAATTCATGCGTCCCTAAGGGGTTAAAACCGGTCATCTTGCTCTGTTCATCTCACAATATGTCAAGTCAACAGGAAAGGTAAGGAAGGGCGCAGTATGTGGAATCTAAGGCCCTTTTCCCACGAGCGTGATGGATTTGGTCCAGATGCGTTCAGCGAAACTTGCACCATTTTGCAGACAAGTTCAGTCAGTTTTCTCTGTGATTGTGTTCAGTTTTTTCCGCGCAGGTGTGATACGTTTTGATGCGTTTTTCATGCACGTGATAAAAAACTGAAGTATCACAAACATCATCGCCTAGCAACCATCAGTGAAAAACACATTGCATCCGCACTTGCGTTTTTCACTGAAGCCCCATTCACTTCTATGGGGCCATGGCTGCGTAAAAAACTCAGGATAGAACAGCATGTAGAACATGCTGCATTTTTCACGCAAGTGATGCGTAAAAAAAAAAACGCTCATATACACAGACCCATTGGAATGAATGGGTCAGGATTCAGTCGGGTGCTATGCGTTCACGTCACACATTGCACCCGCACAGAAAACTCGCCCGTGTGAAAGGGGCTGTGCTAGTAAACCTGGAGCCCTAGAGTCAAGGAACTATTTTCTTTTCCAAACTACAAGTATATGTATAAAAAGACAGAAATAGATGACTTACATGCAGGACTAGAAATATTGCACTCTTTCGAGTTACATTGTGATGTGAATATCCTGGCTTCTTCTTGCTGCGCGCTCCTGCTGTCCAAGGGGCTACATTCAGATGTCCATGCAAGTGACTTGCCCAAAAATGCAGCATTCATTCCACCTACAAAGAAACATAACATTTTTTTTTTTTCTTTCCAAAATTATAAAAGGAATTCTTTAACAGGTTTTCCACTTTGGAACTGTTGGTTAGAAGGACTCTTTGACAAGAGGCTGATCACAAAGTGCCCCACTGCTGGGCGCTCCAGTGATCAGCTGTAACCTCTGGGGAAACCTAAGAGCACAAGTTCAACTTCCCTGCAGCACCTCCACAGGAGGTATTAGCCAATCTCCATTCACAAAAATGCACTGTATGATGTATAGTCTTATGTACACGCTGTTTTACCCTTCGGGCCTCGATCCGCTTAGCTGACTAATTCAACAGGGAGGAAAAAAAGAAGGCATGACACTTTGCCATGGGCCACAAAGGCCTAGAGAATAAGGCACCTATTCCAGAGACCAATTTCCTAGCACTTATCAAATGGAGAGTCAAGAAAAAGGGGAGGAAGGTAGGGGATGTGCAAGGAGCCCCTGGGGAGAAAGTTGTAAAGTTGTAAAAGATGTGGTGTTGCAGTGTCCTGCCTCAGACTGTTGCTCCCAGGGGTTCAATGCAGTGAGAAAGATGATGGAGAAAGGAACCAGGCACAGAGGGTTAAACAAAGAACTTTTAGCAATACACTCAGAAACTTGTTAGCTGATGCGGTCTCTCTCTGGATTCCTTTCCCTAGGACTTTACTATAGTATCTGTGACTGTGGGTGTCCACTATAAGATAATAATAATAATAATAATAATAAAATTATGGAGGTTATTAAAGGGTTTCTGTCATAAAAAAATGGGTATTAAGCTGGCTGGCATTAGCGATGTGCTAATGTCAGCTGAACATAACTATATTAGTGACATCTCCCTGTGTGCCACCGTTATTGAGTACTTGAGTCTCTCTGTTAATGACAGGTGCAATACAGGTGCTGTGTTGGTGGTGGTAGTAGCAGCACCTGTATTGGTAGTGGTGATAGTATGTGCAATGGTAGCAACAGTGGCACTCTGAGCAAACACAAAGTCAGAAGGTGGAAGGGGGAACAAGGATCCCATCATAAATATGATAAAAGTAACGAGGAGGGTGAGGACTATAATGACTATTGTGTGTTGGAAATGGATCAGGGTGCTCTGAGCAATAAAGTTGGAGATGGATCGGGTGCTCTGACAATAGTTTGGCTAAAAAGTCCTAAAATCCGTATGTGTAATAGGAAAAAATGCAAGTTGTTTCTATAGTGGTTATTTTTTTTGTGAGAAAAAAACTGCAGATCAGATGCCTGTGTGCAGGGGACCTTACAATGTATCACCGCAGGTTTAGTTGAAAGAAGAAGATTGGACCAAATTTAAACGGCGCTGATGCAGAATAAAGACTCCGTGTTGAGATGTTACCATATAGGTAATCTTTTATTTAAAAGTCTACGCGTTTCAGGGGCGGACTTCATCAGGACAATAAAACTTATTGGGAGTTTTATTGTCCTGATGAAGGGGGCAGTCCGCCCCTGAAACGCGTAGACTTTTGAATAAAAGATTACCTATATGGTAACATCTCAACACGGAGTCTTTATTCTGCATCAGCGCCGTTTAAATTTGGTCCGATCTTCTTCTTTCAACTAAACCTGCTTTATCTCTTTGACCGTGAGCGATGGGAAAAAGGGCATAGACCAAGGCAGCAGATGCAGATCCATCCCCCGTAGACCGGACGGGAATAAATTCCAGCAAGGCGAAACATAGGTGTTGTGACTCTTCACAACACCACATGGTAAGCATAATCAGTGTAATTCTGTATTATTGTCTGTAAGGTTCTACACAAGAGGCGCTGCCTCTTTCTGTTTTTTTCTTTTATATAAATGTATCACCGCAGGCAGAGATATAATTAGACCTGACTAAACACTAATAGCAATTTTTTTAATTTCTCCCCCTTTCCGAATAGTGTTGAGGTGCATATATTTCACAAATATTTTGTAGAATATTCGTCGAATATTCGCAAATTCGAATATTCGTTAGGAGTAGTGTTGATTGCAAATTTTCATGATGCAAATTTTTACAATGAGAATAAACGAAATCATGAAAACTCAGATCCGATGGTATATTCTAACCCCCAGGCGTTCCCATGGTGACGTGGACGCTTGTCGGGGAGGAGTATGCCAAAAGGAAACAACTGTACAGATTAAAAAAAAAGACAAATGTTCTAGAAAACTAATATATTTGTTTTTTTTGAATATTCCTAATATTCAAAAACAAGAATATATAGCAATATAGCGAATATTAACAAAATAAAATAAAAAGATAAAAATAATATAGAGCAATTTAGTTAATATAGTGCTTTAATCTTCTGGAGTTCAGATTGGAAAAAAAATTACAACTATTAAAAAAAAATATTATAGCACTGTATTAGCTAAATTGTTCTACATTTGTTTTTTCTGAATATTCGCTATATTGCTATATATTCTTGTTCTAGAATATTACGAATATTCGAAAAACAAATATACAGCACTATATAGAATATATTAGTTTTTTAGACTATTCGTATTTTTTGTCCACCTGAAGTCATGTTTCCTCACTGCTTAAGTTACTTAAGCAGGGAGGAATCATGACTTCAGATGGAAATATCAATATCCTTCTGGAGATATGGTCTCCAGTACTGCGCACAATTCTCCAAATGAGGTCTCACTAGTGCTCTGTAGAGCGGCATGAGCACCTCCCTCTTTCTACTGGTAATTAGAGTTGAGCGAACACCTGGATGTTCGGGTTCGAGAAGTTCGGCCGAACTTCCCGGAACTGTTCGGGTTCGGGATCCGAACCCGATCCGAACTTCGTCCCTAACCCGAACCCCATTGAAGTCAATGGGGACCCGAACTTTTCGGCACTAAAAAGGCTGTAAAACAGCCCAGGAAAGGGCTAGAGGGCTGCAAAAGGCAGCAACATGTAGGTAAATCCCCTGCAAACAAATCTGGATAGGGAAATGAATTAAAATAAAAATTAAATAAATAAAAATTAACCAAAATCAATTGGAGAGAGGTCCCATAGCAGAGAATCTGGCTTCACGTCACCCACCACTGGAACAGTCCATTCTCAGATATTTAGGCCCCGGCACCCAGGCAGAGGAGAGAGGTCCCGTAAAAGACAATCTGACTTCATTTCAGCAGAGAATCAGTCTTCATGTCATAGCAGAGAATCAGGCTTCACGTCAGCCACCAATGCAACAGTCCATTGTCAGATATTTAGGCCCAGCACCCAGGCAGAGGAGAGAGGTCCCGTAACAGAGAATATGGCTTCATGTCAGCAGGGAATCAGTCTTCATGTCATAGCAGAGAATCAGGCTTCACGTCACCCACCACTGCAACAGTCCATTTTCATAAATTTAGGCCCAGCACCCAGGCAGAGGAGAGAGGTCCCGTAACAGACAATCTGGCTTCATGTCAGCAGAGAATCAGTCTTCATATCATAGCAGAGAATCAGGCTTCACGTCAGCCACCAATGCAACAGTCCATTGTCAGATATTTAGGCCCAGCACCCAGGCAGAGGAGAGAGGTCCCGTAACAGACAATATGGCTTCATGTCAGCAGAGAATCAGTCTTCATATCATAGCAGAGAATCAGGCTTCACGTCAGCCACCAATGCAACAGTCCATTTTCATAAATTTAGGCCCAGCACCCAGGCAGAGGAGTGAGGTCCCGTAACAGACAATTTGGCTTCATGTCAGCAGAGATTCAGTCTTCATGTCATAGCAGAGAATCAGGCTTCACGTCACCCACCACTGTAACAGTCAATTTTCATAAATTTAGGCCCAGCACCCAGGCAGAGGAGAGAGGTCCCGTAACAGACAATCTGGCTTCTTGTCAGCAGAGAATCAGTCTTCATGTCATAGCAGAGAATCAGGCTTCACGTCAGCCACCAATGCAACAGTCCTTTGTCAGATATTTCGGCTCAGCACCCAGGCAGAGGAGAGAGGTCCCATAACAGACATTCTGGCTTCATGGCAGCAGAGTATCAGTCTTTATATCATAGCAGAGAATCAGGCTTCACGTCAGCCACCAATGCAACAGTTCATTTTCATAAATTTAGGCCCAGCACCCAGGCAGAGGAGAGAGGTCCCGTAACAGACAATCTGGCTTCATGTCAGCAGAGAATCAGTCTTCATGTCATAGCAGAGAATCAGGCTTCACGTCACCCACCACTGTAACAGTCCATTTTCATAAATTTAGGCCCAGCACCCAGGCAGAGGAGAGAGGTCCCGTAACAGACAATCTGGCTTCATGTCAGCAGAGAATCAGTCTTCATGTCATAGCAGAGAATCAGGCTTCACGTCACCCACCACTGTAACAGTCCATTTTCATAAATTTAGGCCCAGCACCCAGGCAGAGGAGAGAGGTCCCGTAACAGACAATCTGGCTTCATGTCAGCAGAGAATCAGTCTTCATGTCATAGCAGAGAATCAGGCTTCACGTCACCCACCACTGCAACAGTCCATTTTCATAAATTTAGGCCCAGCACCCAGGCAGAGGAGAGAGGTCCCGTAACAGACAATCTGGCTTCATGTCAGCAGAGAATCAGTCTTTATATCATAGCAGAGAATCAGGCTTCACGTCAGCCACCAATGCAACAGTCCATTGTCAGATATTTAGGCCCAGCACCCAGGCAGAGGAGAGAGGTCCCGTAACAGACAATCTGGCTTCATGTCAGCAGAGAATCAGTCTTCATGTCATAGCAGAGAATCAGGCTTTACGTCACCCACCACTGCAACAGTCCATTTTCATAAATTTAGGCCCAGCACCCAGGCAGAGGAGAGAGGTCCCGTAAAAGACAATCTGGCTTCATGTCAGCAGAGAATCAGTCTTCATATCATAGCAGAGAATCAGGCTTCACGTCAGCCACCAATGCAACAGTCCATTTTCATAAATTTAGGCCCAGCACCCAGGCAGAGGAGAGAGGTCCCGTAACAGAGGATCTGGCTTCATGTCAGCAGAGAATTAGTCTGCATGTCATAGCAGAAAATCAGGCTTCACGTCAGCCACCACTGCAACAGTCCATTGTCAGATATTTAGGCCCAGCACCCAGGCAGAGGAGAGAGGTCCCGTAACAGAGGATCTAGCTTCATGTCAGCAGAGAATTAGTCTGCATGTCATAGCAGAGAATCAGGCTTCACGTAACCCAACATTGGAACAGTCCATTGGCGTATATTTAGGCCCCGGCACCCAGACAGAGGAGAGGTTCATTCAACTTTGGGTAGCCTCGCAATATAATGGTAAAATGAAAATAAAAATAGGATTGAATGAGGAAGTGCCCTGGAGTACAATAATATATGGTTAAGGGGAGGTAGTTAATGTCTAATCTGGACAAGGGACGGACAGGTCCTGTGGGATCCATGCCTGGTTCATTTTTATGAACGTCAGCTTGTCCACATTGGCTGTAGACAGGCGGCTGCGTTTGTCTGTAATGACGCCCCCTGCCGTGCTGAATACACGTTCAGACAAAACGCTGGCCGCCGGGCAGGCAAGCACCTCCAAGGCATAAAAGGCTAGCTCTGGCCACGTGGACAATTTAGAGACCCAGAAGTTGAATGGGGCCGAACCATCAGTCAGTACGTGGAGGGGTGTGCACACGTACTGTTCCACCATGTTAGTGAAATGTTGCCTCCTGCTAACACGTTGCGTATCAGGTGGTGGTGTAGTTAGCTGTGGCGTGTTGACAAAACTTTTCCACATCTCTGCCATGCTAACCCTGCCCTCAGAGGAGCTGGCCGTGACACAGCTGCCTTGGTGACCTCTTGCTCCTCCTCTGCCTTGCCCTTGGGCTTCCACTTGTTCCCCTGTGACATTTGGGAATGCTCTAAGTAGCGCGTCTACCAACGTGCGCTTGTACTCGCGCATCTTCCTATCAAGCTCCAGTGCAGGAAGTAAGGTGGGCACATTGTCTTTGTAGCGTGGATCCAGCAGGGTGGCAACCCAGTAGTCCGCACACGTTAAAATGTGGGCAACTCTGCTGTCGTTGCGCAGGCACTGCAGCATGTAGTCGCTTATGTGTGCCAGGCTGCCCAGGGGTAAGGACAAGCTGTCCTCTGTGGGAGGCGTATCGTCATCGTCCTGCCTTTCCCCCCCAGCCACGCACCAGTGATGGGCCCGAGCTGCGTTGGGTGCCACCCCGCTGTGACCATGCTTCATCCTCATCCTCCTCCACCTCCTCCTCATCCTCGTCCTCCTCGTCCTCCAGTAGTGGGCCCTGGCTGGCCACATTTGTACCTGGCCTCTGCTGTTGCAAAAAACCTCCCTCTGAGTCACTTCGAAGAGACTGGCCTGAAAGTGCTAAAAATGACCCCTCTTCCTCCTCCTCCTCCTCCTCCTCCTCCTCCTGGGCCACCTCCTCTTCCATCATCGCCCTAAGTGTTTTCTCAAGGAGACATAGAAGTGGTATTGTAACGCTGATAACGGTGTCATCGCCACTGGCCATGTTGGTGGAGTACTCAAAACAGCGCAACAGGGCACACAGGTCTCGCATGGAGGCCCAGTCATTGGTGGTGAAGTGGTGCTGTTCCGCAGTGCGACTGACCCGTGCGTGCTGCAGCTGAAACTCCACTCTGGCCTGCTGCTGCTCGCACAGTCTGTCCAGCATGTGCAAGGTGGAGTTCCACCTGGTGGGCATGTCGCATATGAGGCGGTGAGCGGGAAGGCCTAAGTTACGCCGTAGCGCAGACAGGCGAGCAGCGGCAGGATGTGAACGCCGGAAGTGCGAACAGACGCCCCGCACTTTATGCAGCAGCTCTGACATGTTGGGGTAGTTGTGAATGAACTTCTGCACCACCAAATTCACCACATGCACCAAGCAAGGGATGTGCGTCAAACCGGCTAGTCCCAGAGCTGCAACGAGATTTCGCCCATTATCGCACACCACCAGGCCGGGCTTGAGGCTCACCGGCAGCAACCACTCGTCGGTCTGTTGTTCTATACCCTGCCACAACTCCTGTGCGGTGTGGGGCCTGTCCCCCAAACATATGAGTTTCAGAATGGCCTGCTGACGTTTACCCCGGGCTGTGCTGAAGTTGGCGGTGAAGGTGTGTGGCTGACTGGATGAGCAGGTGGAAGAAGAGGAGGAGGAAGCCGAGAAGGAGAAGGTGTCAATAGGAGGCAAAGAATGTTGCCCTGCGATCCTTGGCGGCGGAAGGACGTGCGCCAAACAGCTCTCCGCCTGGGGCCCAGCTGCCACTACATTTACCCAGTGTGCAGTTAGGGAGATATAGCGTCCCTGGCCATGCTTACTGGTCCACGTATCTGTGGTTAGGTGGACCTTGCCACAGATGGCATTGCGCAGTACACACTTGATTTTATCGTATACTTGGTTGTGCAGGGAAGGCACGGCTCTCTTGGAGAAGTAGTGCCGGCTGGGAACAACATACTGTGAGACAGCAAGCGACATGAGCTGTTTGAAGCTGTCTGTGTCCACCAGCCTAAATGACAGCATTTCATAGGCCAGTAGTTTAGAAATGCTGGCATTCAGGTCCAGGGATCGAGGGTGGCTAGGTGGGAATTTACGCTTTCTCTCAAATGTTTGTGAGATGGAGAGCTGAACGCTGCCATGTGACATGGTTGAGACGCTTGGTGACGGAGGTGGTGGTGGTGTTGGTGGTACATCCCCTGTTTGCTGGGTGGCAGGTGCCAACGTTCCTCCAGAGGCGGAGGAAGAGGCCGAGGCGGCAGCAGCAGAAGAGGCCGAGGCGGCAGCAGCAGAAGAGGTAGCAGGGGGAGCCTGAGCGACTTCCTTGTTTTTAAGGTGTTTACTCCACTGCAGTTCATGCTTTGCATGCAGGTGCCTGGTCATGCAGGTTGTGCTAAGGTTCAGAACGTTAATGCCTCGCTTCAGGCTCTGATGGCACAGCGTGCAAACCACTCGGGTCTTGTCGTCAGCACATTGTTTGAAGAAGTGCCATGCCAGGGAACTCCTTGAAGCTGCCTTTGGGGTGCTCGGTCCAAGATGGCGGCGGTCAGTAGCAGGCGGAGTCTCTTGGCGGAGGGTGTTCTGCTTTTGCCCACTGCTCCCTCTTTTGTTATGCTGTTGGCTCGGTCTCACCACTGCCTCTTCCTCCGAACTGTGAAAGTCAGTGGCACGACCTTCATTCCATGTGGGGTCTAGGACCTCATCGTCCCCTGCATCGTCTTCCACCCAGTCTTGATCCCTGACCTCCTGTTCAGTCTGCAAACTGCAGAAAGACGCAGCAGTTGGCACCTGTGTTTCGTCATCATCAGAGACATGCTGAGGTGGTATTCCTATGTCCTCATCATCAGGAAACATAAGTGGTTGTGCGTCAGTGCAGTCTATGTCTTCCACCGCTGGGGAAGGGTTAGGTGGATGCCCTTGGGAAACCCTGCCAGCAGAGTCTTCAAACAGCATAAGAGACTGCAGCGTAACTTGAGGCTCAGACAGTTTCCCTGATATGCATGGGGGTGATGTGACAGACTGATGGGGTTGGTTTTTAGGCGCCATCTGTGCGCTTTCTGCAGAAGACTGGGTGGGAGAAAATGTGAACGTGCTGGATCCACTGTCGGCCACCCAATTGACTAATGCCTGTACCTGCTCAGGCCTTACCATCCTTAGAACGGCATTGGGCCGGACCATATATCGCTGTAAATTCTGGCGGCTACTGGGAACTGAGGTAGTTGGTACACTAGGACGTGTGGATGTGGCAGAACGGCCACGTCCTCTCCCAGCACCAGAGGGTCCACTAACACCACCACGACCATGTCCACGTCCGCGTCCCTTACTAGATGTTTTCCTCATTTTTATCGTTCACCACAACAACAAAAATATTATTTGGCCCAATGTATTGTATTTAAATTAGGCTGAATATAAATTTGAGGCCTAGTATTTAGGCGCTGGGTGACAGGTATAGATTTACTGACAGAATTAGACTTGGAAATGCACAGTAGCGTGTGTTTGAAGTTATTCTGAATGACCCTATGTGCACCTTGAATATTATATACCCTTTTAGGGATAGATTTCAAATAGCTCTGATACAGCAGAAACCACTAAATTAGGAAATTTCTAAATTGGGAATTGTATTTCAACCCAGAACAAAAAATGTGCTTTGACGGACTCTAAATAACTTGCCCAGCCAGAACAGTACAGCAGTAACGACAGATTTAGCGGGATATAAATTTGAGGCCTAGTATTTAGGCGCTGGGTGACAGGTATAGATTTACTGACAGAATTAGACTTGGAAATGCACAGTAGCGTGTGTGTGAAGTTATTCAGAATGACCCTATCAGCACCTTGATTCTGATATACCCTTTTATGGATGTATTTAAAGTAGGCCTGATACAGCAGAAACCACTAAATTAGGAAATTGCTAAATTGGGAATTGTATTTCAACCCAGAACAAAAAATGTGCTTTGACGGACACTAAATAACTTGCCCAGCCAGAACAGTACAGCAGTAACGACAGATTTAGCGGGATATAAATTTGAGGCCTAGTATTTAGGCGCTGGGTGACAGGTATAGATTTACTGACGGAATTAGACTTGGAAATGCACAGTAGCGTGTGTGTGAAGTTATTCTGAATGACCCTATGTGCACCTTGAATATTATATACCCTTTTAGGGATAGATTTCAAATAGCTCTGACATAGCAGAAACCACTAAATTAGGAAATTGCTAAATTGGGAATTGTATTTCAACCCAGAACAAAAAATGTGCTTTGACGGACACTAAATAACTTGCCCAGCCAGAACAGTACAGCAGTAACGACAGATTTAGCGGGATATCAATTTGAGGCCTAGTATTTAGGCGCTGAATGACAGGTATAGATTTACTGACGGAATTAGACTTGGAAATGCACAGTAGCGTGTGTGTGAAGTTATTCTGAATGACCCTATGTGCACCTTGAATATTATATACCCTTTTAGGGATAGATTTCAAATAGCTCTGACATAGCAGAAACCGCTAAATTAGGAAATTGCTAAATTGGGAATTGTATTTCAACCCAGAACAAAAAATGTGCTTTGACGGACACTAAATAACTTGCCCAGCCAGAACAGTACAGCAGTAACGACAGATTTAGCGGGATATAAATTTGAGGCCTAGAGTTTAGGCGCTGGGTGATAGATTTACTGACAAAATTAGACTGGGATATGGCCAAAAAATAACCACACTATTGCTGGTTAAATGCACTTGGTGTGACAGCTTGACCAACCACACTACTGAGGGTTAAATGCACTTGGTGACAGGCACAGCTTGCCCCTGATGTAGTATATGGCCAAAAAATGAACAGACTATTGCTGGTTAAATGCACTTGGTGTGACAGCTTCACCCTGATGTAGGCTTTAGCCAAAAAACAACCACACCATTGAGGGTTAAATGCACTTGGTGACAGGCGCAGCTTGCCCCTGATGTAGTATATGGCCAAAAAATAAACAGACTATTGCTGGTTAAATGCACTTGGTGTGACAGCTTCACCCTGATGTAGGCTTTAGCCAAAAAACAACCACACCATTGAGGGTTAAATGCACTTGGTCGCAGCTTGTGCTGGCGCACCACAAGACACAAAATGGCCGCCGATCACCCCAGAAAAAAGTGACTGACAAACGGTCTGGGCAGCCTAAAAACAGTGAGCAATTGAGTATCAGCAGCTCAATGATCCACAGCTGCAGATCGATCAATAATCAAGTCCTTTGGAGGAGTTAATCTGCCTAATCTCGCCCTACTGTCACAGCCGCAACCTCTCCCTACGCTAATCAGAGCAGAGTGACGGGCGGCGCTATGTGACTCCAGCTTAAATAGAGGCTATGGCTGTAGGCATGGCTGTGATGGCCTCTTGGGGCAAGTAGTATGACGCTTGTTGATTGGCTGCTTTGCAGCCTTTCAAAAAGCGCCAAGAAAGCGTCAAAAAGCGCCAAGAAAGCGACAAACACCGAACCCGAACCCAGACTTTTACGAAAATGTCTGGGTTCGGGTCCGTGTCACGGACACCCCAAAATTCGGTACGAACCCAAACTATACAGTTCAAGTTCGCTCATCCCTACTGGTAATGCCTCTCCCTATGCACCTAAGCTTTCTGCTAGCTTTTCCTGCTGCTCTGTGACATTGTCTGCCTACCTTTAAGTCTTCTGAAATAATGATCCCTAAATCCCTTTTCTCAGATACTATGCAAAATAATTGCGGAGCTCCAGTTATGGGTCTTCAACACAGTGGATTGCTGTGTCGAGACTCTTAAATGAGGCGCCACAGTGTTTTCTGTAGCTGGTCTCCCTAAGAGAGACCATTGTTTTGTTTAAGTAGTCTCCAAGGCATTGCTCTTGTTTAGCCAGAATCCTACTCCACACTGATGAGGGGCAATACCCCGAAACAGCTGTCTGTGGATGGATAACTGGCTTAGGTCTTCCCCGTCACATCCTTAAAGCTTGTAAAAGAGCGGGATCTTGACATAGGGGCCACTTAATATGGTGGATTTGGTGATTTCTGTAATGGGGACACCCCTTTGCTCGGTTTTCCTTCCTTTGAGGGATATCTGGCTTTCACTGTGTTGAAGACCCATAACTGGGGCTCTACAATTATTTTGCATATTACTGTTTCCCAGGGAGCTTTGCACTTTGGATTGCTGTGTTGAGACTCTTAAATGAGGCTCCACAGTGTTTTCTGTAGCTGGTCTCCCTAAGATCAGCCATTGTTTTGTTTAAGTAGTCTCCAAGGCATTACTCCTGGTTAGCCGGAATCCTACTCCACACTGATGAGGGGCAACACCCTGAAACAGCTGTCTGTTGATGGATAACTGGCTAAGGTCTTCCCCGTCACATCCTTAAAGCTTGTAAAAGAGCGTGATCTTGACATAGGGGCCACTTAATATGGTGGATTTGGTGATCACTGTAATGGGGACACCCCTTTGCTCGGTTTTCCTTCCTTTGAGGGATATCTGGCTTTCACTGTGTTGAAGACCCATAACTGGGGCTCCACAATTATTTTGCATATTACTGTTTTCCAGGGAGCTTTGCACTTTGGAATGCTGTGTCCAGACTCTTAAATGAGGCTCCACAGTGTTTTCTGTAGCTGGTTTCCCTAAGATCAGCCATTGCTTTGTTTCCTCAGATACTGAGACACTCGACGAGGAGCAAGCCAAGAGTTCCATGGCAAATTTTGCCAGCTCTGGCCACAGGTCAAGCCTACACACCCGATGTAGTCGGACAACTGTCGGTCTAGGCGTTCTTTGAGACTGGATCCGAAGGGTGGCTCTCGATGGGTTGACTGCAAGGATGATCTCATATCCGAAGTGACCAACACATCTTCAAACAACCCTCTTTTTGCAGGCATGGTAGGACTGGTCCCCGCACCTGTTTTGCTGTGGGTGGAAATTCCTCTGCCAGTGCCCGCAACAGCAGAATGCAGCATCTCTCGCAGCAAGGCCTGGAAATGCTGCATTCTGACAGCCCTCTGTGATGCTTGTAACATGTCTGCCATTTTGTGTTTGTACCGGGGGTCTAAGTATGTTGCCACCCAGTACAGGTCCATGACCTTTATGGTTTTTATATGAGGGTCCCTCTTCAAACACTGGAGCATGAAGGCCACCATTTGCACTAAATTGGAAGTGGTGGAGCACCCTGGCTACTGCTCATCGCCAAGGAGAATGTTGTCCTCGGTCTCCTCTCCCGAGCTACGGACAACACGAGGGATTCCCGAAAAGTTTAAAGTCCCCTCAAAGCCTGCTCTTCTTGCTCCTCCTCCTCCTCCCCATAGCCACCATCCTCCTCTGACTCCTCTTCAGACTTGCCTGTCTCAGATGGAGAAGACCCACTGGGAATTCATTCAGCATCACTTACATAATGCAATGCACACTCAAAAAAAGGCATATGGTACGATGTCACTGATGGTGCCCTGGCTGCGACTCACCAGTTTGGTGATCTCATCGTATGGCCACAGAAGTCTGCATGTGTTGCGCATCAGCAGCCACTTAGCGGCAGGGGCAAAATTCTCATTTGCAATATTTTCACAAATTCGTGATCTCCAGTCATTGTTTACTTGATTGTGAAAATCAGCAATTAGAAAATTATCGATAAAAAATTTGCGATAAAAATTTGCAATACGAAAATTTGCGATAAACACTACTCCTAAAGTCACACATATTGCAGCCTTCTCATTGGCCCCCAAGAATGAAGCATTGAGGGATCTTGGGCACTGAATTAAAAAAATCTACAATATTCTTGATTACGAAGATATAGCACTATATTCTAGATATTCGTGAATTCTCCAAGTGCCAATATTTGCGATAAAAATTAGTGATTAGAATATTTGCTATCAACACTTCTAGCACGGTGAAAAGAAACCAAGCTCCCCAGAACATGTCCTGCTGCAGAGTTTGTACAAGTAATCATGAATGGCACTTTGCTGCTGGAGCAGCCTATCAAGCATATACAAGGTGGTGTTCCAGTGCGTTGGGCTGTCACAAATCAGACGTCTGACGGGCAGGTGTTGTCGCCACTGAACGTCAGCAAGGCGAGCCATGGCCGTGAAATATTTTCTAAAATGTCCAGAGATTTTCCGGTCCTGCAGCAAGATGTCCTGGACCCTGGGGTATTTGGCAACGAATCGCTGCACAACTAAGTTCAGGATGTGTGCAATGCACAGCACATGTGGCACTTTGCCCTGTTTCAGCGGGCTCAGCAGATTGGCACCGTTGTCGACACCACTTTACCAACTGAAAGATTGAGCGGGGTTAGCCACTGATCGGCCAGTGACCGCAGAGCTGAAAGCAGTGTAGGACCGGTGTTGCTCTTGGCTTCCAGGCACAACAGCAGCAGCATAGCATGGCAACTTCTCACCTGGGATGTCGCATAGATTCTGGGAAGCTTGTGGGACACAGCGGAAGAGGTGGTAGCAGTGGAAAAGGAGGGGTCAGCCGAGGAGGAGACGGAGGAGGAGAAGAAGAGGCAGGCCTGCAGGCAATCCTTGGCGGTAACACCAAATCCACACGGGAGCCACTGGTTACATGCTTTAAGGCTCTCAGAAGGTTCACCCAGAGGGCAGTAAAAGTTATGTACCTTCCCTGCCCGTGTTTGCTAGACCACGTGTCTGTGGTCAGATGTATCTTGGCACCGACACTGTGTGCCAGAGATATATTAACTTGCAGCAGAACGTGGCCATATAGTTCAGGGATGCCCTTCTGAGAGAAATGTTTTATTCCGGGGACCTTCCATTGCGGTGTGCCAATGGCCACAAATTTTCTAAAGGCTTCCGAGTCCACCAGTTTATATGGCAGTAGTTGGCGGGCTAGCAGTTCCGACAAGTCAGCGGTCAGCTGTTGGGCAATAGGGTTATCCGGCGTCATCAACTTTTTACGCTCGAACATTTGGGCCACATAAGCCTGCCTTCTACCAGATAAACGAGACAATGGCATGGTGGAAGGGGGAGTGGAGGACAAATGGGAGGAGAGAGTAGAAGAAGAAGAGGCAGGACTTTCTAGCCACAGTAGTGATGGAAAAGTTGTTTCAAGGGGACTAACACCTGGACTGTGGCATGCCGGAGGTGGATCCATGGCAAAACTCCCATGGAAAATTACATAGTTGACGCAGAGTCTGGTTTTAATCCACAAAGGGCATAAATCACCTAACATTCCTAAATTGTTTGGAATAACGTGCTTTAAAACATTAGGTATGATGTTGTATCGATCAGGTAGTGTAAGGGTTACGCCCGCTTCACAGACATTGACAGACCAAACTCTCCTTTTAATGCACCGCAAACAACCACAAACAGTCCATTTGCCCAACCGCAAACTCGCCATTTGCACAAGGTTGGATACCAAGCTAGCCATGTCCCGTTGATGTCATTGAAGGTTTCTTCCTCCACCCAGCCACGTACAACACCAAGGGTCCCCGAAAGGTGAATTTACTGTCACACCCGATATGAGTGTTATTTTCTGTAGTTCTCTTCTCATCAGTTTAATCCCTGTTACGTCCCCAATCTGGGGTCCATTTATTGAATTGATTTTTCTAACGGGGATATGGTTAAAAAAACGCTGGCTCTCTCCCCTTTGTTTGAATCCACGGTCACTGCGTCTGCGCCGTGCAATTTACTGTCACACGCGATATAAGTGGTATTTTCTGTAGTACTATTCTCATCAGTTTAATCCCTGTTACGTCCCCAATCTGGGGTCCATTTATTGAATTGATTTTTCGAACGGGGAGATGGTTAAAAAAAACGCTGGCTCCCTCCCCTTTGTTTGAATCCACGGTCACTGCGTCTGTATCGTGCAATTTACTGTCACACCCGATATGAGTAATGCCACTTCTGTAGTACTATTCTCATCAGTTTAATCCCTGTTACGTCCCATATCAGGGATTGCCTTTTTTGAAAAAAAATGTAGGCCAGGTACCTTCGACTGCCTTCACAGTGACAGACCAAACTCTGATACACCAAACTGAATTGATTTTAGTAACCGGGAGATGGAAAAAGCAGCTTGGTCGGTCCTCTTACTCCCAAGTTGGGGCACTGCGCGTGCACGGAGCAATGTGCTGTGACACCCTATATGAGTGGTGTCTTAACTAGTCCTATTCCTATCAGTTTAATCCCTGTTACCTCCCCTATCTGGGGACGTGTGTCGAATTGATTAACCATTGTCGAATTAACGAACCATTAAGACATCCTGAAATAATTTAGTTCTGAGCTTTGTACTTGCTTTGTATTGGAATTGATGGGGATTTTTTAAATTGTCTGCATTATTTCTAATAAACTATTAAGAGACTTTATTATGATTTTTTATTTTATGTATTAAAAACCCATACAAAAAAAATAAATAAAGAAAATTCATGTTTTTTCTATGAAATATTATCCAGCCGATCGCTTTTGGTCTGATCATAATGAAGCAACGGCCTTATCATCTGGGGTATGACAACATTGCCAACACACTCATAGAGGTGATGATCGCTTCATTGTGATACGCAATTGACACATGTATGTGCCTTTTTTTTTGTTTTGTTTTTGGAGCCACAGTGCACCACCAGAGGCCAGAAAAATTAGGCATGTACACATGCCTGAAAAATAATGGTATTGTTGCAGCCGCTGTTGTAGCAGCGGCTGGAAAAATTGATGTTTTCCAGGCAGAAAGGTGACTAAAACATTGCGGCTTGAACCCTATTTGTTGGCGGAGAATTCACGAAAGTCATCCGGTATGCAGACATTAAATACAGCAGCATGGGTACCATTTTGAGGCCAA
Source organism: Bufo gargarizans (assembly GCF_014858855.1). NCBI lineage: Eukaryota > Metazoa > Chordata > Amphibia > Anura > Bufonidae > Bufo > Bufo gargarizans. Next base: position 719,597,147 of record NC_058081.1, on the reverse strand, counting down.
GGCATGTCATCAGGCCTTTTGTTAGTCAAATGTATCCCCCCCTGTCAGTCCCTTCGGGATCCATGCCTCATTCATCTTAATAAAGGTGAGGAAATCAACACTTTTTTGACCGTTGTCAGTGACAATGCCTCCTGCTGCACTTAAGGTCCTTTCTGACAGGACACTTGAAGCGGGGCAGGCCAGAAGTTCTATCGCAAACTGGGATAGCTCAGGACACAGATCAAGCCTGCACACCCAGTAGTCAAGGGGTTCATCGCTCCTCAGAGTGTCGATATCTGCAGTTAAGGCGAGGTAGTCTGCCACCTGTCGGTCGAGTCGTTCTCTAAGGCTGGATCCCAAAGGGCTGTGGCGATGTGTAGGACTGAAAAAGCTCTGCATGTCCTCCATCAACAACACATCTGTAAAGCGTCCTGTCGTGGTAGGAGGAGGATTACTTTCACCTCTTCCCCAGTTAGATTCCCGTTGTGCTGTGACATCCCCCTTATAAGCTGTGTAAAGCATATTTTTTTAGTTTGTTTTTGAACTGCTGCATCCTTTCCGACTTTCGGTAATTTGGTAGCATTTCCGCCACTTTCTGCTTATACCGGGGGTCTAGTAGCGTGGCCACCCAGTACAGGTCGTTCTCCTTCATCCTTTTTATACGAGGGTCCCTCAACAGAAATGACAGCATGAAAGACCCCATTTGCACAAGGTTGGATGCCAAGCTACTCATTTCCCGTTCCTCATCCTCACTGATGTAATTGACGGTCTGTTCTTCCCCCCAGCCAAGTACAACACCACGGGTCCCAGATAGGTGACAACAATGAGCACCCTGGAATGCCTGCTGTGGTTGGTCTTCCTCCTCCTCAAAGCCACATTCCTCCTCTGACTCCTCTTCCTCATACTCCTCTTCCAGCGTTGCCGCAGGTCCGCCAAGCAATGATGACAAGGCTGTTTCTGGTGGTTATGGTGACCTCAACTCTTTCTCTTCACGCTTATCTACAGCCTGATCCAGCACTCTTTGCAGGGCACGCTCCAGGAAGAAAACAAATGGGATGAGGTCGCTGATGGTGCCTTCGGTGCGACGGACTAGGTTTGTCACCTCCTCAAAAGGACGCATGAGCCTATAGGCATTGCGCATGAGCGTCCAGTAACGTGGCAAAAAAATTCCCAGCTCCGCAGAGGCTGTTCTAGCACCCTGGTCATACAAATACTCGTTGTTGACTTTTACTTGTTGGAGCAGGCGGTCGAACATTAGGAGTGCTGAATTCCAACGTGTCGGGCTGTCGCAAATCAAGCGCCTCACTGGCATGTTGTTTCGCTGCCGGATATCTGAAAAGTGCGCCATGGCTGTGTAGGAACGCCTGAAATGGACACACACCTTCCTGGCCTGCTTGAGGACGTCCTGTAAGCCTGGGAACTTAGACACAAAGCGTTGTACGATGAGATTCAACACATGTGCCATGCACGGCACATGTGACAACTTGCCCAAATTCAATGCCGCCAACAAATTGCTTCCATTGTCACACACCACTTTGCCGATCTCCAGTTGGTGTGGGGTCAGCCACTGATCCACCTGTGCATTCAGGGCGGACAAGAGTGCTAGTCCGGTGTGGCTCTCTGCTTTCAGGCAAGTCAACCCCAAGACAGCGTGACACTGTCGTATCCGGGATGTGGAATTGCCCCTGGGGAGCTAGAGGGATTCAGTTGATGTGCAGCCCGACGCCGCAGCAGAAGAGGACTCAGCCGAGGAGGTTATGGAAGAGGATGGAGTAGGCGGTGTCACCAACTCCGCTGCAGAGCCACGCATTCCATGCTTGGCAGCCGTCAGCAGGTTGACCCAATGCGTAGTGTAGGTGATATACCTGCCCTGACCGTGCTTTGCAGACCAGGTATCAGTGGTCAGATGGACCCTTGCCCCAACACTGTATTCCAGAGATGCCATGACTTCCTTTTCAATCACTGAGTAGAGGTTTGGGATTGCCTTTTTTGAAAAAAAATTCTGTCCGGGTACCTTCCACTGTGGTGTCGCAATAGCGACAAATTTTTTGAAGGCCTCAGACTCCACCAGCTGGTATGGTAAAAGCTGGCGGGCTAAGAGTTTCGTCAAGCCAGCTGTCAGACGCCAGGCAAGGGGGTGACTTTGTGACATTGGCTTCTTACGCTCAAACATGTCCTTGACAGACACCTGACTGTGGACAGATGAGCAGGAACTGCTGAAGGTGAGAGGCGGAGTGGCGGGTGGTTGAGAGGGGGCAAGGAGGACAGCAGTGGTTGACGTGGCTGAAGATGCTGGACCAGGAGGAGAATGGTGGCTTTGAGCTTGTGTGCTGCTTCTACTTGTCATCATGTGTTGATCCCATAGGCGTTTGTAATGTGCGATCATGTGACTTCGCAAAGCAGTTGTACCGAGGTGTGTGTTGGACTTCCCACGACTCAGTTTCTTTTGGCACAGGTTGCAAATGGCATTGCTGTTATCAGAGGCAGACACACAAAAAAAATGCCACACTGCTGAGCTTTGTAATGACGGCATTCTGGTGGTGGCAACAGCGTGCGTTGATTGACGTGCTGTCTGGCTGACCCCGGTGTCGATACATGCTGTCTGACTGTGCCACTAGCTCCTTGCGATGACCTCCCCCTGCTTCCAACTCGTCTCCTCCTTCTCTCTGTCTCCCCTTCTGAACTTTCCCCCTCTTCTTCTTCTCTTCGAGCAGGCACCCAAGTGGCATCCACGGACACATCGTCATCATCAACCACTTCACTTGTATCTGACACCTCAGCAAAGGAAGCAGCAGCGGGTACAACATCATCATCATCATCACACTGTACGTCCATGTGTGTAATCCTGCCTGACTGAGACATATCCCTGTTATCTACATCCTCTGGCAATAATGGTTGCACATCACTAATTTCATACAACTGATGTGTAAATAACTCCTCTGACGGATCAAGTGAAGCGGCTGTGGTGGCGGCGGGCGGGAGAGTGGTAACTTGAGAGCAGGTGACCAAAGCTGAGCTGGAGGAGGATGGTGCGTCAAGATTCTTAGCGGAAGCTGTTGAAGATTGGGTGTCCTGTGTAAGCCAGACAACTATTTTCTCCAAATTTTTCGGGTTCAGGGTACCTGGCCTCTGAACACTGGGCATTATTCCAGGGCCAGTGGAAATCACAGCACCACGACCACGACGGCCCCTGCCTGTCATTTTTTTTAGATAAGTGGTACTATGCGTGCAAGGTACTGTGCCACCCTATATAAGTGATAAAAAAAAGCAGACTGATGTACCAGCCCTAAAAAGGGCTTTTTGGGGTGCTGTCAGGACGCTGTCCTTACAGCAGATGAGTTTGTGGACACAGAACAATGCCCTAGCTAACGCTTTCCCTATTGAATCAGCAGCAGCACTGTCCCTCCTCTCACTAAGAATGCAGCTTCCGAATGAATCTAAAATGGATGCTGTCCAGGAGGTGGGAGGGTCTGGGAGGGAGGGTCTGATGCTTATTGGCTGTAATTTGGCTGCTGACTGTGAGGTACAGGGTCAAAGTTTGCTCAATGATGATGTATAGGGGCGGACCGAACATCGCAAATGTTCGCCCGCCGCGGCGAACGCGAACAAGCTATGTTCGCCGGGAGCTATTCGCCGGCGAACTATTCGGGACATCTCTAGTTCTGACTGCGTTGCTCCCACTGTGCTCGGTGATGGGAGGCGAGGTGCCTTCTTAAGACGGTCATCCCTAGGTGAGTGTTGGGCTTACCACGATTTATGGGCTATGGTGGTGGTGTCTTTGGGGGTGCACACAGCAGAGAGTGAGAAGGGTGCAGATACAGAGGATGAGGAGGGTGCAGAAGTGTAAGGGTGAGTGAGCCACTCAATCAACTCTGGTGCGCCCTTTGAAGTAATCACACGTGCCTTCTCCAACTTCCCACTTAGACTGCGGCCTGGTGCACCTGCCCAATCTCTACCACCCCTGCGGAACAGCCTGCCTCTTCCTCTGCCTGTCATTTTCAAAATGACCCTGATCCTAAGTCTCTAGAGAAGAGCAGTGTTTGTGGAAGCAGGTATATTGCAGTCCTCAATCAGTATTTTGTGGAAGCAGGTATATTGCAGCCCTCAATCAGTATTTTGTGGAAGCAGGTATGTCCTAACTCTCAATCAGTATTTTGTGGAAGCAGGTATATCAAACCCCTTAATCAGTATTTCGTGGAAGCAGGTATATCGCAGCCCTCAATCAGTATTTTGTGGAAGCAAGTGTATCAAACCCAGTAATCAGAATTTTGTGGAAGCAGATATATCGCAGCCCTCAATCAGTATTTTGTGAAAGCAGGTATATCACAGCCCTCAATCAGTATTTTGTGGAAGCAGCTATGTCACAGCCCTCAATCAGTATTTTGTGGAAGCGGGTATATCAATGCCCTTAATCAGTATTTTGTGGAAGCAGGTATATCAAACCCCTTAATCAGTATTTTGTGGACTTCCAGGCGAAACCGCAATGCCATCTCAATTTATGTGTCCTCATTCATTCTGAAATTTTGCGGAATGGATGCAGACCCATTTATTTCAATGGGGCCGAAAAAGATGTTGACAGCACACTAATGTGCTTTAGGCATCCGTACTTCCGTTCCATGGCCCTGCAAAAAAGTTAGAGCATCTCCTATTCTTGTCTGCAATTGAGGACAAGAATAGGCTCTTCTATCATAGGGATGGCTGTGTGCGTTCTGCAAAATACAGGATGTATACCGCCGGTATCCGTGTTTTGTGGATCCGTGAAAAACACATACGTTCAATTGAATGAGCTCAAAGAATGAGCAACCAAACTGAGTTCTGTCTGAACTTTGCTATTTTTTGGATGGCAGATGAACCTGAATCTTTCCAGGTTAATTTCAGACAAATCCACTAAAATGGTGTGTAGTGACAATTTTAGGGCACATGTCAGGGGGGGAAAAGACCTCACATCACCCTGAGAGGAAGTGGGGGGTGGGCTTGACCTGATTTTCTCACAGGCTTGCAGACAGCTTGGATGAGCCAATTAGTGCTGCAGGAGGCAATGAGGTGTCCTAGTAGAATGCCATTCTGTGCTGGGCTGTGAGTGAAGGTGGTTGGGTGTTAGAGTTTCTGCCAGGAAAACAATCCTAGGGAGTCTGGCACAATGTGCCTGGCTGTGCCTGCTATCAGAAGTGCAAGTGCACCTCAAAAGCAGATATCTGCAAGCAAACAAACATTTTTTTTCCCATTTTTATAAAAATCCTTTTTTTGTGGGGTTTAATATAATAAACCAGTATATATAATGTACTAGCAGAAGGACCCGGCTTCGCACTGGTATATTTCATCTATTTCATTTTATATTTCCATGTGTCGTAAAAATATATTGACAGTTTCCCCCATAACAGTGACCTCTACAGTACCCACCCCTTTAATAATGACCTTCACAGTGCCCACCCCTTTTACAGTGCCTGCCCCTTTAACAGTGACCTCCACAGTGTCTGCCCCTTTAACAGTGACCGCCCCATTAGCATTGACAACCCCTTTAACAGTGTCCTTCATAGTAGCTGCACCTTTAACAGTGACCTTCACAGTGCCCGCCCCTTTAACAGTGACTTCCACAGTGCCCGCCCCTTTAATCAGTTTCCCTTAATTTCTGTGTTCACAAACACATTTCGAATCAATTTTTGTTTTTATTGGGAACTGATTACATTCAAACTAGCAACATATTGTGAGACAGTGACAGGCCTCATGGCTGTTAGGAGACAAGAATGGCAGAATTATCAATCTCTTTCCCATCAGTGGTCAGGCCTGAGGCAGCAACAGGTGCCACAATTAACGGAGCATAAAGATTTTCGTCAAAGTGAGAGGCGCATGTACTGTGTTTTACAGAAGCCTGGAGTGGTTCTGTGTGTGGTCTGAGCTGGAAGCGCTGAGAGACCACGAGACTGGGATTAGCCTGAGGTTTGGGGGGTCCAGCAACGCCTAGGGTAAAGGGTTGCACGGTTGGCGTCGGGCGGACAACTAGACCACAATCCTCCAAAAGACACCGGTGTGGTAACAGCCAGGAGGCTGATGGAAATTAGGCTGTGGAATACAACATGGGTTCACTTGTGTGTGAACGGTGACTTAGGCGAGTCAGGGATAAACTGTGTTTAGTGCATAGTCGGGCAACCTTGCATTTTGTTTTTTATCATTTGTTTGTGCTTGTGTGGCAATAAAGCACAACTTGGGACTTGAAAACCTGTTGTCTGCGAAGGTATCTGTGAGGATGATCCCCAGAAAGAAAGCTACCCCTCACAATAAATACGTGATTATTACTACACCAATAGGGCAACACACAAAAGTATCTGGAAGTGATAACGAATTTAGACCCAAATACATTTGCCTATAGTCACATATTTAGAATCAATTATTTTATTGTTTTTGGGTTGTTGATTATATTAAAATTAGCAGCATATAAATGCATTTACTACACCAATAAACATAGTGCACAACATTATCTGACAGGCCGAAACATGTTCGGGCTATGGAAGGGTTCTAAACGCAAGACCCAGAGCCAGAAGGTGGGTAGTAGCAGCACAAACTATCCAGTCAGAAGTAGTAATAGTAGTCGGCCGCAGTTGTCCCTGCTGGCTTTTGAAAGGTGCAATATTATAGCTCAGGAGAAAGAGTCACAGCAGGAGGTGACGTCAGTATTGGACACCATGCCGTAGAGCCAGAAGTCACAGCGTTCCTCCTGCTTCTCCTCCTTGCAGCCCCAAAGAAAGCTTTCAGTGGAGTCCTCCCAGTCTTCACTGCCCCTTCCTAGAGGGGCACCTTCTTTTTTTTGAAGAAGCACCAAGAGAACCTCACCATGCCCAATGGCAGATAAGCAAGAGAGTCTGCTTGTTGATGACTTGTGTGAAAGCAGTCAGTGTTTGTACTGCCCTAAAGAGTAGGTGGAGGCTATAGACCCAAGGCATAGTCGTGTCCGTGGTAGTAGTAGTATTAGTCGCCTTCATAGCCGCTCTATTGGAGTTCGAACCCACCATGATATCCCAAAGTCTCATAGAAGCAAAGGAAGGCTAAGGGGTTAGAGTATGATTGTGTGCTGGATAGGACCTGGGAGATAACGGCATCGTCTTGTGCAAGCTGTGCAAGAACAAAGTAAAATGTGGGCCGGCAGACACAAATGTAAGTACCACAACTCCATTGAACCATATAAAGCGGCATCACCACATCCCATTGGCAAACAGAGGTGGCAGCCAGCCACCATAGCAGTTGCTATCTCCTTCTACTGATCCCTCTTGTGGGGGAAGTATGATGTCTTTCACATCTTCATCTTCCCTTTTCACTTCTCCCCCTTAGACTCCTCCTCCCCCTTTGCCCCATTGTCAGAAATCGATAATGGAAAACGCGGCCAGTAAATAACTCTAGATGCCCAGTAATGCCATGATGCACAAGCTTTATTCCCACCTGGCCAAGTTGCTGATGGTGGAGTTGCTGCTGTACCATGTAGTCTGCTGCCTTTAGGGAGCTAATGTTGAGCGATCAGCCTTGCAGGAAGATTCCTAGCCAGCATTACTTATCCCAAAAAGCCATCCATGCCTTGTACTCTCACGTGTGGGAAAATCTGGGCCGCTCCTTCTCTGCTTACAGCCTGACAGTGATGCGCACCAGCTTTTGACCCACATGACCTAGGAATTAGAGTTGAGCGGACACCCGGATGTTCAGGTTTGACGGGTTTGGCCGAACTTCACAAAAAAGTTCGAGTTCGGGACCCGAACTTGACCCCGAATCCCATTGAAATCAATGGGGACCCGAACTTTTGAGCACTAAAATTGCTGTAAAAAAGTAATGGAAAGGGCGAGAGGGCTGCAAATGGCAGCAAAATGTGGTTAAGAGCATGGAAAGTGCTCTTCAAACAAATGTGGATAGGGAAATGACTTAAAATAACAAAATAACTAGAAATAAAAAATAATAATCTTGATCTTGGAGGACGAGATCCATATGGAGTACGAGGTTGAGGAGGCGGTGGATGTGGCGATGTAGGGGGAAGCAATGAGGAGGTAGCCTTCACTGTTTTTTGGTTTTATTTTTTATTTTGTTTTTGTTTAAATTAGGGTACACCCCAAAACATTGGGAAATATAACCTGTTATAACCCCCTCCAGCCATGCTAAACACACGTTCAGATAATACACTGGCTGCAGGGCAGGCCAGCACCTCCAAGGCGTAAAGGGCAAGCTCAGGCCATGTGCCCAATTTTGATACCTAGAAGTTAAAGGGGGCAGACCCGTCATTCAGTACATGTAGGCGTGTGCACACATACTGCTCCACCATGTTGCTGAAATGCTGCCTCCTGCTAAGACGTTCCATATCAGCTGGTGGTGCTGGTTGTTGTGGCGTGCTGACAAAGATTTTTCACATTTCGGCCATAATATCCCTGCCTTCTGAGGTGCTGGTGGTGCTCCAGCTGCGTTGGAGACCTCTTCCTCCTCCTCTGCCTTTGTCTTGTGCTTCCACTGTGCCCCCGCTGTCAAGTGGGAATGCCACCAGCAGCGCATCTACCAGCGTGTGCTTGTACTCGCACATCTTATGATCACGCTCCAGTGACGGAATTAAGGACGGTATGTTGTCCTTGTAACGGGGTTCCAGCAGCGTGGCCACCCAGTAATCAGCACAAGTTAGAATGTGGGCAAGTCGGCGGTTGTGACACTGCAGCATGTAATCGCTCATGTGTGCCAGGCTACCGAGAGGCTGTCCTCTGTGGGAGGTGAATCGTCTGTGTCCTCTGTATCCCCCCAGCCACGCACCAGTGATGGCCACGAGCTGGTTTGGGTGCCACCCTGATGTAAACACGGTTCCTCATCCTCCACCTCCTCCTCCTCATCCTCCACCTCATCATCCTCCAGAACTGTGCCCTGACTGGACAATTGTGTATCTTGCATTTGTGGGTGCAGGAACCAACCCTCGGAGCCACTTGTAAATTACTGGCTGGAAACCCTACGAAATGATCCATCTTCCTCCTCCTCCTGTGCCACATCCTCTTCCATCATCACCAGAAGTGTTTTTTCAAGGAGGCATAGAAGTGGGATAGTAACGCTGAGAACGGCGGTATCAGCACTGGCCATGTTGGTGGAGTACTCGAAACAGCGCAACAAGGAACACAGGTCTCTCATGGAGTCCCAGTCATTGGTGGTGAAGTGGTGCTGTTCCGCAGAGCGACTCACTTGTGCGTGCTGCAGTTGAAACTCCACTATCGCCTGCTGCTGCTCCCAATAGTCTGGCCAGCATATGCAAGGTGGAGTTCCACCTTGTGGGCACGTCGCATATGAGGCAGTGAGCGGGAAGGCCGAAGTTATGCTGCAGCGCTGACAGGGGAGCAGCAGCAGGGTGAGAATGCCAAAAGCGCGCACAGACGGCCCGCACTTTCTGCAGCAGCTCCGACATGTCGGGGTAATTTTTAAGGAATCTCTGCACCACCAAATTCAGCAAATGCTCCAGGCAAGGGATGTGCTTCAAACCGGCTAGTCCCAGAGCTACTACGAGATTTTGCCCATTATCGCACACCACCTGGCCGGGCTTGAGGCTGACTGGCACAAACCACTCATCGGTCTGTTCTTCAAGGCCCGTCCACAGCTCCTGCGCGGTGTGGGGTTTGTCCCCCAAACAGATATGTTTTAAAACTGCCTGCTTTTGTTTACCCCTGGCTGTGCTGAAGTTGGTGGTGAAGGTGTTACGCTGACCGGATGAGGAGCTGGTAGAGGATGAGGAAGCGGAGTAGGAGGAGGAAGCAACAGGAGGCAAACTGAAGCGCCCTGCAATCCTCGGTGGTGGAAGGACATGCGCCAAACTGCTATCCGCCTCAGGCCCAGCCGCCACTGCATTTTCCCAGTGTGCTGTTATGGAGATATAATGGCCCTGACCGTGCTTCCCTACATGGTTGTGAAGGGAATGGATGGCTCGCCTTGAAAAGTAGTGGCGGCTGGGCACGACGTACTGTGGGACAGCCACCGCCATAAGGCTTTTAAAACTATCTGTCTCCACCAGATGGAATGACAGCATTTCAAAGGCAAGTAATTTAGAAATGCTGGCATTCAGGGCTAGGGATCGCGGGTGGGTAGGTGGGTGCTTCTTCTTCCTCTCCAGCATTTGGGATATGGAGAGCTGAACGCTTCCGTGTGACATTGTGGAGATGCTTGGTGACCCAGGTGTTGGTGTTGCTGGCAGATCCTCTGTTTGTGGGGTGCCAAGTGGCACTGTCACTCCAGAGGTGGATGAAGATGCCGGGACTGCAGCAGAAGAGGAAGCAAAAGGAGCCAGAGACCTTTCTTGGTTTTTGAGGTGTCTACTCCACTGCAGCTCGTGCTTTGCACTTAAATGCCTGGTCATTCAGGTTGTGCTCAGGTTGAGAACGTTTATGCCTCGCTTCAGGCCCTGATTGCACAGCGTGCAAACCACTCGTGTCTTGTCGTCAGCACATTGTCTGAAGAACTGCCACGTCAGGGAACTCCTTGGAGCTGGCTTTGGTGTGCTCGGTCCCTTGCTGCGGTGGGCAGTAGGAGGCGTACTGTCTAGAGGACGGCCGCTCCGCTTTTGCACCCTGCTCCCTCTTCTGCTGTGCTGGTGGCTCTGTGCGACCACCGCCTCTTCCTCCGAAATACATTGGTCACTCGCATGACCTTGATTCCATGTGGGTTCGAGGACCTCATCGTCCTCCACATCATCTTCCACCCAGTCTTCACCCCTGACTTCCTTGTCGGTCTGCACACTTTCGAAAGCCCCAGCAGTTGGCACCTGTGTTTCGTCATCATCCGAGATGTGCTGCGATGGTCCTCCCATGTACTCATCTTGAAAAATAAGTGGTTGGGCATCGGTACACTCAATCTCTTCCACTTCTGGGGCAGGGCTAGGTGGATGGCCCTGGGAAACCCTGCTAACAGAGTCATCAAAAAGCAGAAGAGACTGCTGCATGACTTGGGGCTCAGACTGCTTGGCTGATTTGCAAGGGGGTGAGGTGAAAGACTGATGGACATCGGCTGCAGGTGCCAACTGTGGTCTTTCAGCAGGAGACTGGGTGGGAGACAATGTGAAGGAACTGGATCCACTGTCAGCAACCCAATCTACTATCGCCTGTACTTGTTCAGGCCTCACCATTCGTAGAGCAGCATTAGGCCCGACCAAATACCACTGCAGGTTTTGTCGCCTACTCGCACCTGAGGAAGGGGTTTCACTTGTGCGTGTAGCTGGCACAGATCGACCACGTCCTCTGCCTGCAACAGGAGCTCCACCCGCAGCACCACAACCTAGGCCACGTCCCTTATTTGACACTCTCCTCATATTTTTTTTTATTTAGGATCTTGCCCTAAATGGGTGTTTATTTAATAGTAAAAAAGAACAACAGTATATAAAGGGTGTATCTCACACGGCTTGAACCAGACTAGGCCTCAATTAAAGTTTTCTTTGCACAAAATGGCTGTATTTCAAATGGCTGAATCAAACCCCTGTATGTATAGGGGGATCACACACGCCCTGAATCAGTGTAGGCCTGAATTAAAGATTTATTTGCACCAAATGGTTGTATTTCAAATGCCTGAACCTCTGTAGGCCTGAAGTAAATACACTGCTCAAAAAAATAAAGGGAACACAAAAATAACACATCCTAGATCTGAGTTAATTAAATATTCTTCTGAAATCAAATTTTTCAACCCAAGGAGGTCTGGATTTGGAGTCACACTCAAAATTAAAGTGGAAAAACACACTACAGGCTGATCCAACTTTGATGTAGTGTCCTTAAAACAAGTCAAAATGAGGCTCAGTAGTGTGTGTGGCCTCCACGTGCCTGTATGACCTCCCTATAACGCCTGTGCATGCTCCTGATGAGGTGGCGGACGGTCTCCTGAGGGATCTCCTCCCAGACCTGGACTAAAGCATGTGCCAACTCCTGGACAGTCTGTGGTGCAACGTGACGTTGGTGGATAGAGCGAGACATGATGTCCCAGATGTGCTCAATTGGATTCAGGTCTGGGGAACGGGCGGGCCAGTCCATAGCATCAATGCCATCGTCTTGCAGGAACTGCTGACACACTCCAGCCACATGAGGTCTAGCATTGTCTTGCATTAGGAGGAACCCAGGGCCAACCGCACCAGCATATGGTCTCACAAGGGGTCTGAGGATCTCATCTCGGTACCTAATGGCAGTCAGGCTACCTCTGGCGAGCACATGGAGGGCTGTGCGGCCCTCCAAAGAAATGCCACCCCACACCATTACTGACCCAATGCCAAACCGGTCATGCTGGAGGATGTTGAAGGCAGCAGAACGTTCTCCACGGCGTCTCCAGACTCTGTCACGTTTGTCATGGGCTCAGTGTGAACCTGCTTTCATCTGTGAAGAGCACAGGGCGCCAGTGGCGAATTTGCCAATCTTGGTGTTCTCTGGCAAATGCCAAACGTCCTGCACGGTGTTGGGCTGTAAGCACAACCCCCACCTGTGGACGTCGGGCCCTCATATCACCCTCATGGAGTCTGTTTCTGACCATTTGAGCAGACACATGCACATTTGTGGCCTGCTGGAGGTCATTTTGCAGGGCTCTGGCAGTGCTCCTCCTGTTCCTCCTTGCACAAAGGCGGAGGTAGCGGTCCTGCTGCTGGGTTGTTGCCCTCCTATGGCCTCCTCCACGTCTCATGATGTACTGGCCTGTCTCCTGGTAGCGCCTCCATGCTCTGGACACTATGCTGACAGACACAGCAAACCTTCTTGCCACAGCTCGCATTGATGTGCCATCCTGGATAAGCTGTACTACCTGAGCCACTTGTGTGGGTTGTAGACTCCGTCTCATGCTACCACTAGAGTGAAAGCACCGGCAGCGTTCAAAAGTGACCAAAACATCAGCCAGGAAGCATAGGAACCGAGAAGTGGTCTGTGGTCACCACCTGCAGAACCACTCCTTTATTGGGGGTGTCTTGCTAATTGCCTATAATTTCCACCTGTTGTCTATCCCATTTGCACAACAGCATGTGAAATTGATTGTCACTCAGTGTCGCTTCCTAAGTGGACAGTTTGATTTCACAGAAGTGGGATTGACTTGGAGTTACATTGTGTTGTTTAAGTGTTCCTTATTTTTTTTTGAGCAGTGTATATCTTTGCACAAAAAGGCTGTATTTCAAATGCCTGATTCAAACCCCTGTATGTAGAGGGAGTATCTCACATGGTCTGAACCAGTGTAGGCCTGAAGTAAATATATCTTTCCACAAAAAGGATGTATTTCAAATGACTGCATTTCAAATGCCTAATTCAAACCCCTGTATGTATGGTGGATCACAAACGCTAGCCAAGTGACTAAGGAAAGATTTTCCATCAGATCCTTCATTAGATGTACATCAGTGGGAGTGGTGTATCTTTTGACTTGCCAATGTGGTGCACAGTATGTGGGTAAGACCAGACGTGAATTACGGAGACGTATTGGTGAACACCTACTGGACATCAAAAATAAGCGTGATACATCTGTGGCACGCCACGTGTGTGATCATCATGGGGGCAACCCAGATGTGCTGAAGGTCCAGGGGATTGAGCACATTGTGACATCCATTCGCGGAGGGGACATTGATGTGCCATTGCTCCGCAAAGAGACTTGAATGGATTTTCAAACTGGACACGGTACACCCCAAGGGACTAAATGAGGCAGTTTCTTTTTCCTGCTTCATTTAAGATACCATGGGCGAGAATATGTGGTCCATCACTTTGCCCCAGAGATTCTGGGTGTTATTCATATAGAGTGTCTTTTGAATGATGCTAGCATCCCGCATGAATTACGGAATGGTGGCTCTTATTATAGATTCTTATTTCAATCAACATGGCTGTTTATGTGGATTATCTAAGCACTTATTGGTGTTACTTCTCCTGTATAGACCTTCCTTATACACCCTGATCAATTCTTTATAGCGATGTCACTCGACTATTTAGACCGCATTCGAATATACCCCCATATAATCGAGCATAGTAATGCTCCTCCCCGTGAGCGCATGACGCTGTACTGTGCGACGGTCACGTCAGGGAGCTTGTCAGAGGACGCGCCTCCGTCCCTGATTGGAGACCAGTGCCGACACACACTCTCGGGGGGCGGGTCTTAGATTAGTTATATCCAGCGTGCGGTTGGCCGCACACGGCCATCACAGCGCCGATGTACGCACGCTACAGTGCGGTAGCTTTATTTCACTTGACACTGTAATGAAGTAAGCTCGCTCCTGATGATACATGATACATACCTGTCATGTTGAAACACGTAGAGCAATTTGCTGTGTCATCCATCGCTCACTAAATAGGGCAGCTTCAGCAAGTGATAACCCTGTCATACTGGCTGCTTATTTGAGCGCATTGAAGCATACACATCATTCATTCATCAGGGTAGCAGTGTTAGGGTGTACCAGGACCCATTAGAGCTGCTCTAACTGCATTGACGGTCCACTGCATTGCTAGAACACTTGAGCAATTGCAATCGATAAGTGGATTAGATCAATAGTGCCAGTCCCTGCATTGAGTGTTGTGTTTACATTACCCTGTGGACACCGGCTATACGCCAATCAGTGTGCCCCAACACTGGATGTTGGCCTTATACACAGGTTATCAGTCAGGCTTTCAAAGTGCTGGATGGTCTATGACTTGATCCCTCTCCGCACCTCTGATTTCCTGTATGCTTGATTTTATCTATACCCCTTGATTGAGTTCAAATAACGTGTTTATTATTTCTACATTTAGCGTTCCTTCAGGCTGAGAATTAATATTTCTATTGAACGTGTACCACCAATATAACCCCCCACTGTGAACTGTGGGATTACAAATGCCCTGAATCAGTTTAGGCCTGAAGTAAATATATCTTTGCTCAAAAAAGCTGTATTTCAAATGCCTAATTAAAACCCTTGTATGTAGAGGTAGTATCTCACACGGCCTGGACCAGTGTTGGTCTGAAGTAAATATATCTTTCCACAAAAAGGATGTATTTCAAATGCCTAATTCAAACCCCTGTATGTAAAGGGTGTATCTCACAGGGCCTGAACCAGTGTAGGTCTGAATTCAATATTGGTGCACCAAATGGCGGTATTTAAAATCTCTGAATGTAACCCAAATGTATTAAGGGTGTATCTCACAATGACATCTGCATCAAAGGCTGCAAACTAAATTTTTGGAGCCCAAACGAGTGTTTGTTTAACAACTGAATTTGACAGCGGTATATAAGCCTGTAATTTCACACGTGCTGATGCTGCAAGGCCTGAAAATAGTGTTTTTTGTCAAATAAGTGTGTTTTTCAAACCCCAGAAAATGATGGGTGTATTTCTACCTTAAATTGCACACTGACTAAGGCCTCATTCACACGACCGTTTTTTTTTACGGTCCGCAAAAACGGGGTCCGTAGGTCCGTGATCCGTGACCGTTTTTTCGTCCGTGGGTCTTCCTTGATTTTTGGAGTATCCACGGACATGAAAAAAAAGTTGTTTTGGTGTCCGCCTGGCCGTGCGGAGCCAAACGGATCCGTCCTGAATTACAATGCAAGTCAATGGGGACGGATCCGTTTGACGTTGACACAATATGGTGCAATTGCAAACGGATCCGTCCCCATTGACTTTCAATGTAAAGTCTGGAGTCTCTTTTATACCATCGGATCGGGAACGCCTCTATGTTAGAATATACTGTCGGATATGAGTTACATCGTAAAAACTCATATGCTACAGTATATTCTAACACAGAGGCGTTCCCATGGTGATGGGGACGCTTCTAGTTAGAATATACTACAAACTGTGTACATGACTGCCCCCTGCTGCCTGGCAGCACCCGATCTCTTACAGGGGGCCGTGATCAACACAATTAACCCCTCAAGTGCCGCACCTGAAGGGGTTAATTGTGCGTATCATAGCCCCCAGTAAGAGATCCGGGGCTGCCAGACAGCAGGGGGCAGACCCCCCTCCCTCCCCAGTTTAAATTTCATTGGTGGCCAGTGCGGTGGCCATTGTATGCATGCTCAGCACAGTGTGCACCCCCCCCACCCTCCCTCTATTGCATTAATAACATTGGTGGCACAGTGTGCGCCCCCCCGCCCTCCCTCTAGTGCATTAATAACATTGGTGGCACAGTGTGCGCCCCCCCCCCCGCCCTCCCTCTATTGCATTAATAACATTGGTGGCAGTGTGCGGCCTCCCTTCTCCCCCCCCCCCCGATCATTGGTGGCAGTGGAGTTCCGATCAGAGTCCCAGTTTAACCGCTGGGGCTCTGATCGGTAACCATGGCAACCCCAGGACGCTACTGCAGTCCTGGTTGCCATGGTTACTTAGCAATAGTAGAAGCATCATACTTACCTGCTGGCTGCTGCGATCTCTGTGTCCGGCCGGGAGCTCCTCCTACTGGTAAGTGACAGCAATGCGCCGCACAGACCTGTCACTTACCAGTAGGAGGAGCTCCCGGCCGGACACAGAGATCGCAGCAGCCAGCAGGTAAGTATGATGCTTCTACTATTGCTAAGTAACCATGGCAACTCCGCTGCCACCAATGATCGGGGGGGGGGGGGAAGGGAGGCCGCAGACTTCCACCAATGTTATTAATGCAATAGAGGGAGGGCGGGGGGGCGGACACTGTGCCACCAATGTTATTAATGCAATAGAGGAAGGGTGGGGGGGGTGCACACTGTGCTGAGCATGCATACAATGGCCGCCGCCCCCGCCACCCACCTAACTAACAGAATTCTAAAAGTTAGTATTTTTGGTCAATGAGCTCAGGGCAGGGTAAAACGATAGTGCCCTGCACCCACACAACTATTTCTTTGTAGATCGCTGAGTTAGATTCTCTCTTATGCTCTCCCTGAAATCACAAGTCCAGCAGCATCCTCTCCCTACACTTGTAACAGCAGAGTGACGTGCAGCGCTATGTGACTCCAGCTTAAATAGAGCCTGGGTCACATGCTGCTCTGGCCAATCACAGCCATGCCATTAGTAGGCGTGGCTGTGATGGCCTTTTGGGGCAAGTAGTATGACGCTTGTTGACTGGCTGCCGTGCAGCCTTTCAAAAGCGCCAAGAAAGTGCCGAACACCGAACCCGAACCCGAACTTTTACGAAAATGTTCGGGTTTTGGTACGGGGTCCAAAAAATTTATTGTTCTACATGTCTTTGATAAAAAAAAATGCAATAAGTGTATATTTATTGGTTTGGGTAAAATTTATAGCATTTACAAACTATGGTGCAAAAATGTGAATTTCCGCATTTTGAAGCAGCTCTGACTTTCAGAGCACCTATCATGTTTCCTGAGGTTCTACAATACCCAGACAGTAGAAACACCCCACAAATGACCCCATTTCGGAAAAGTAGACACCCTAAGGTATTCGCTGACGGGCATAGTGAGTTCATGGAAGTTTTTATTTTTTGTCACAAGTTAGCGGAAAATGATATATATATTTTTTTTACAAAGTCTCATATTCCACTAACTTGTGACAAAAAATTACATTTTAAATGAACTAACCATACCCCTCACGGAATACCTTGGGGTGTCTTCTTTCCAAAATGGGGTCACATGTGGGGTATTTATAGTGCCCTGGCATTTTAGGGGCCCTAAAGCATGAGAAGTAGTTTGAAATCCAAATTTGTAAAAATGCCCTGTGAAATCCTAAAGGTACTAATTGGAAATTGGGCCCCTTTGCGCATCTTGGCTGCAAAAAAGTGTCACACGTGGTATCGCCGTACTCAGAAGAAGTAGGGCAATGTGTTTTGGGGTGTCTTTTTACATATACCCATACTGTGTGAGAGAAATATCTCTCTAAAAGACAACTTTTCCCATTTTTTTATACAAAGTTGTCATTTGACAGATATTTCTCACACAAAGTTTGGGTATATGTAAAAATACACCCCAAAACACATTGTCCTACTTCTCCTGAGTACGGTGATACCACATGTGTGACACTTTTTTGAAGCCTAGGTGCGCAAAGGGGCCAAAATTTCAAAGAGTATCTTTTAGGGAAGGCATTTTTAGGCATTTGGATTCTCACGCTTTAGGGCCCTTTAAAATGCCAGGGCAGTATAAATACCCCACAAATGACCCAATTTTGCAAAGAAGACACCCCAAGGTATTCCGTGAGGGGCATGGCGAGTTCCTAGAATATATTTTTTTTTGGCACAAGTTAGCGGAAATTTTTTTATTCTTTTTTTGTTTTTGTTTTTCCTTACAAAGTCTCATATTCCACTAACTTGTGACAAAAAATAAAATTTTACATGAACTCACCATACCCCTCACAGAATACCTTGGGGTGTCTTCTTTCCAAAATGGGGTCACATGTGGGGTATTTATACTACACTGGCATTTTAGGGGCCCTAAAGCGTGAGAAGAAGTCTGGAATATAAATGTCTAAAAAATTCTACGCATTTGGATTCCGTGAGGGGTATGGTGAGTTCATGTGAGATTTTATTTTTTGTCACAAGTTAGTGGAATATGAGACTTTGTAAGAAAAAAACAAAAAAAAATAAAAAATTTCCGCTAACTTGTGCCAAAAAAAAATTCTTCTATGAACTCGCCATGCCCCTCAAAAGTTATCTTTTTATAGCGCCACAGCGATTTTACAGTGTTTTTGCAGTGATCAGAAAAAATTAATTCTGTCACTGTGGTGGGGCGGACTTTACGCAAGTGTGCGCACAAGATCAGGCCTGATCGGGCGAAAATTTAGTTTTTTGTAGAGCCTATTACGGACAAGAAAAGGCATTTTCTTTATAGTTCTGGCAATTTGCGGATCCGCAAAATGCAGAAAGCACATTGCCGGTGTCCGTGTTTTGCAGATCCGCGGTGTCCGTGTTTTGCGGATCAAGGAGTCTATATGGGGTGATCACCCCCCCTGTCATTGATCACCCCCCTGTAAGGCTCCATTCAGACGTCCGTATGTGTTTTGCGGATCCGCAAAACACATACGGACGTCTGAATGGAGCCTTACAGGGGGGTGATCAATGACAGGGGGGTGATCATGGAGTCTATATGGGGTGATCACCCCCCTGTCATTGATCACTCCCCTGTAAGGCTCCATTCAGACGTCCGTATGTGTTTAGCTCATCCGCGGATCCGCGGATCCATGGATCCACGGATCCGCAAAACACATACGGACGTCTGAATGGAGCCTTACAGGGGGGTGATCAGGGAGTCTATATGGGGTGATCACCCCCCTGCTCTTGGGTTTTTACGCCCCAGGTGCATTATCTTGCACTTGGAACTAAGTACTCGACCTAACAGTTAGAATTCCTGTTAGGTCGAGTGGAATATATATTGGCTCACAATTATTTTGCATTTGAGCGGGGGTTCTATGTGCAGCGCACCGGCACCGCCATGGGTACCAGATTCGCCCCCAGCTATGCCAATTTGTTTCTGGCTCAATGGGAAAGGGAGGTCCTTCTACCCAGGCTGGGGGCGGATCTGGTCCTATGTCAACGCTGCATAGATGACATTTTGTTTATTTGGCAGGATACAACTGAATCCCTAGATTTGTTTATAAATAGTATCAATACCAACAAGAAGAATCTTATTTTAGCCCCAATACCAGCAAAGAAAAGGTCGAGTTTTTGGATCTAGAGATAAGGGTGAAGGAAAACCAACTACATTGTAGTACATTTTTCAAGCCTGGTGGCAGTGTGCGGCCTCCCTTCTCCCCCCCCCCCCCCGATCATTGGTGGCAGTGGAGTTCCGATCAGAGTCCCAGTTTAACCGCTGGGGCTCCGATCGGTAACCATGGCAACCCCAGGACGCTATTGCAGTCCTGGTTGCCATGGTTACTTAGCAATAGTAGAAGCATCATACTTACCTGCTGGCTGCTGCGATCTCTGTGTCCGGCCGGGAGCTCCTCCTACTGGTAAGTGACAGCAATGCGCCGCGCAGACCTGTCACTTACCAGTAGGAGGAGCTCCCGGCCGGACACAGAGATCGCAGCAGCCAGCAGGTAAATATGATGCTTCTACTATTGCTAAGTAACCATGGCAACCAGGACTGCAGTAGCGTCCTGGGGTTGCCATGGTTACCGATCGGAGCCCCAGCGGTTAAACTGGGACTCCGATCGGAACTCCGCTGCCACCAATGATCGGGGGGGGGGGGAGGGAGGCCGCACACTGCCACCAATGTTATTAATGCAATAGAGGGAGGGCGGGGGGGCGCACACTGTGCCACCAATGTTATTAATGCAATAGAGGAAGGGTGGGAGGGTGTGCACACTGTGCTGAGCATGCATACAATGGCCGCCGCCCCCGCCACCCACCTAACTAACAGAATTCTAAAAGTTAGTATTTTTGGTCAATGAGCTCAGGGCAGGGTAAAACGATAGTGCCCTGCACCCACACAACTATTTCTTTGTAGATCGCTGAGTTAGATTCTCTCTTATGCTCTCCCTGAAATCACAAGTCCAGCAGCATCCTCTCCCTACACTTGTAACAGCAGAGTGACGTGCAGCGCTATGTGACTCCAGCTTAAATAGAGCCTGGGTCACATGCTGCTCTGGCCAATCACAGCCATGCCATTAGTAGGCATGGCTGTGATGGCCTTTTGGGGCAAGTAGTATGACGCTTGTTGACTGGCTGCCGTGCAGCCTTTCAAAAGCGCCAAGAAAGTGCCGAACACCGAACCCGAACCCGAACTTTTACGAAAATGTTCGGGTTTTGGTACAGGGTCCAAAAATTTATTGTTCTACATGTCTTTGATAAAAAAAAATGCAATAAGTGTATATTTATTGGTTTGGGTAAAATTTATAGCATTTACAAACTATGGTGCAAAAATGTGAATTTCCGCATTTTGAAGCAGCTCTGACTTTCAGAGCACCTGTCATGTTTCCTGAGGTTCTACAATACCCAGACAGTAGAAACACCCCACAAATGACCCCATTTCGGAAAAGTAGACACCCTAAGGTATTCGCTGACGGGCATAGTGAGTTCATGGAAGTTTTTATTTTTTGTCACAAGTTAGCGGAAAATGAAATATATTTTTTTTTTACAAAGTCTCATATTCCACTAACTTGTGACAAAAAATTACATTTTAAATGAACTAACCATACCCCTCACAGAATACCTTGGGGTGTCTTCTTTCCAAAATGGGGTCACATGTGGGGTATTTATAGTGCCCTGGCATTTTAGGGGCCCTAAAGCATGAGAAGTAGTTTGAAATCCAAATTTGTAAAAATGCCCTGTGAAATCCTAAAGGTACTAATTGGAAATTGGGCCCCTTTGCGCATCTTGGCTGCAAAAAAGTGTCACACGTGGTATCGCCGTACTCAGAAGAAGCAGGGCAATGTGTTTTGGGGTGTCTTTTTACATATACCCATACTGTGTGAGAGAAATATCTCTCTAAAAGACAACTTTTCCCATTTTTTTATACAAAGTTGTCATTTGACAGAGATATTTCTCACACAAAGTTTGGGTATATGTAAAAATACACCCCAAAACACATTGTCCTACTTCTCCTGAGTACGGTGATACCACATGTGTGACACTTTTTTGAAGCCTAGGTGCGCAAAGGGGCCAAAATTTCAAAGAGTATCTTTTAGGGAAGGCATTTTTAGGCATTTGGATTCTCACGCTTTAGGGCCCTTTAAAATGCCAGGGCAGTATAAATACCCCACAAGTGACCCAATTTTGCAAAGAAGACACCCCAAGGTATTCCGTGAGGGGCATGGCGAGTTCCTAGAATATATTTTTTTTTGGCACAAGTTAGAGGAAATTTTTTTATTCTTTTTTTGTTTTTGTTTTTCCTTACAAAGTCTCATATTCCACTAACTTGTGACAAAAAATAAAATTTTACATGAACTCACCATACCCCTCACAGAATACCTTGGGGTGTCTTCTTTCCAAAATGGGGTCACATGTGGGGTATTTATACTACACTGGCATTTTAGGGGCCCTAAAGCGTGAGAAGAAGTCTGGAATATAAATGTCTAAAAAATTCTACGCATTTGGATTCCGTGAGGGGTATGGTGAGTTCATGTGAGATTTTATTTTTTGTCACAAGTTAGTGGAATATGAGACTTTGTAAGAAAAAAACAAAAAAAAATAAAAAATTTCCGCTAACTTGTGCCAAAAAAAAAATTCTTCTATGAACTCGCCATGCCCCTCAAAAGTTATCTTTTTATAGCGCCACAGCGATTTTACAGTGTTTTTGCAGTGATCAGAAAAAATTAATTCTGTCACTGTGGTGGGGCGGACTTTACGCAAGTGTGCGCACAAGATCAGGCCTGATCGGGCGAAAATTTAGTTTTTTGTAGAGCCTATTGCGGACAAGAAAAGGCATTTTCTTTATAGTTCTGGCAATTTGCGGATCCGCAAAATGCAGAAAGCACATTGCCGGTGTCCGTGTTTTGCAGATCCGCGGTGTCCGTGTTTTGCGGATCAAGGAGTCTATATGGGGTGATCACCCCCCCTGTCATTGATCACCCCCCTGTAAGGCTCCATTCAGACGTCCGTATGTGTTTTGCAGATCCGCAAAACACATACGGACGTCTGAATGGAGCCTTACAGGGGGGTGATCAATGACAGGGGGATGATCATGGAGTCTATATGGAGTGATCACCCCCCTGTCATTGATCACTCCCCTGTAAGGCTCCATTCAGACGTCCGTATGTGTTTAGCTCATCCGCGGATCCGCGGATCCATGGATCCACGGATCCGCAAAACACATACGGACGTCTGAATGGAGCCTTACAGGGGGGTGATCAGGGAGTCTATATGGGGTGATCACCCCCCTGCTCTTGGGTTTTTACGCCCCAGGTGCATTATCTTGCACTTGGAACTAAGTACTCGACCTAACAGTTAGAATTCCTGTTAGGTTGAGTGGAATATATATTGGCTCACAATTATTTTGCATTTGAGCGGGGGTTCTATGTGCAGCGCACCGGCACCGCCATGGGTACCAGATTCGCCCCCAGCTATGCCAATTTGTTTCTGGCTCAATGGGAAAGGGAGGTCCTTCTACCCAGGCTGGGGGCGGATCTGGTCCTATGTCAACGCTGCATAGATGACATTTTGTTTATTTGGCAGGATACAACTGAATCCCTAGATTTGTTTATAAATAGTATCAATACCAACGAGAAGAATCTTATTTTAGCCCCAATACCAGCAAAGAAAAGGTCGAGTTTTTGGATCTAGAGATAAGGGTGAAGGAAAACCAACTACATTGTATTACATTTTTCAAGCCTGGTGGCAGTGTGCGGCCTCCCTTCTCCCCCCCCCCCCCCCCGATCATTGGTGGCAGTGGAGTTCCGATCAGAGTCCCAGTTTAACCGCTGGGGCTCCGATCGGTAACCATGGCAACCCCAGGACGCTACTGCAGTCCTGGTTGCCATGGTTACTTAGCAATAGTAGAAGCATCATACTTACCTGCTGGCTGCTGCGATCTCTGTGTCCGGCCGGGAGCTCCTCCTACTGGTAAGTGACAGCAATGCGCCGCACAGACCTGTCACTTACCAGTAGGAGGAGCTCCCGGCCGGACACAGAGATCGCAGCAGCCAGCAGGTAAGTATGATGCTTCTACTATTGCTAAGTAACCATGGCAACCAGGACTGCAGTAGCGTCCTGGGGTTGCCATGGTTACCGATCGGAGCCCCAGCGGTTAAACTGGGACTCCGATCGGAACTCCGCTGCCACCAATGATCGGGGGGGGGGGAGGCCGCACACTGCCACCAATGTTATTAATGCAATAGAGGGAGGGCGGGGGGGCGCACACTGTGCTGAGCATGCATACAATGGCCGCCGCCCCCGCCACCCACCTAACTAACAGAATTCTAAAAGTTAGTATTTTTGGTCAATAAGCTCAGGGCAGGGTAAAACGATAGTGCCCTGCACCCACACAACTATTTCTTTGTAGATCGCTGAGTTAGATTCTCTCTTATGCTCTCCCTGAAATCACAAGTCCAGCAGCATCCTCTCCCTACACTTGTAACAGCAGAGTGACGTGCAGCGCTATGTGACTCCAGCTTAAATAGAGCCTGGGTCACATGCTGCTCTGGCCAATCACAGCCATGCCATTAGTAGGCATGGCTGTGATGGCCTTTTGGGGCAAGTAGTATGACGCTTGTTGACTGGCTGCCGTGCAGCCTTTCAAAAGCGCCAAGAAAGTGCCGAACACCGAACCCGAACCCGAACTTTTACGAAAATGTTCGGGTTTTGGTACGGGGTCCAAAAATTTATTGTTCTACATGTCTTTGATAAAAAAAAATGCAATAAGTGTATATTTATTGGTTTGGGTAAAATTTATAGCATTTACAAACTATGGTGCAAAAATGTGAATTTCCGCATTTTGAAGCAGCTCTGACTTTCAGAGCACCTGTCATGTTTCCTGAGGTTCTACAATACCCAGACAGTAGAAACACCCCACAAATGACCCCATTTCGGAAAAGTAGACACCCTAAGGTATTCGCTGACGGGCATAGTGAGTTCATGGAAGTTTTTATTTTTTGTCACAAGTTAGCGGAAAATGATATATATTTTTTTTTTACAAAGTCTCATATTCCACTAACTTGTGACAAAAAATTACATTTTAAATGAACTAACCATACCCCTCACAGAATACCTTGGGGTGTCTTCTTTCCAAAATGGGGTCACATGTGGGGTATTTATAGTGCCCTGGCATTTTAGGGGCCCTAAAGCATGAGAAGTAGTTTGAAATCCAAATTTGTAAAAATGCCCTGTGAAATCCTAAAGGTACTAATTGGAAATTGGGCCCCTTTGCGCATCTTGGCTGCAAAAAAGTGTCACACGTGGTATCGCCGTACTCAGAAGAAGTAGGGCAATGTGTTTTGGGGTGTCTTTTTACATATACCCATACTGTGTGAGAGAAATATCTCTCTAAAAGACAACTTTTCCCATTTTTTTATACAAAGTTGTCATTTGACAGAGATATTTCTCACACAAAGTTTGGGTATATGTAAAAATACACCCCAAAACACATTGTCCTACTTCTCCTGAGTACGGTGATACCACATGTGTGACACTTTTTTGAAGCCTAGGTGCGCAAAGGGGCCAAAATTTCAAAGAGTATCTTTTAGGGAAGGCATTTTTAGGCATTTGGATTCTCACGCTTTAGGGCCCTTTAAAATGCCAGGGCAGTATAAATACCCCACAAGTGACCCAATTTTGCAAAGAAGACACCCCAAGGTATTCCGTGAGGGGCATGGCGAGTTCCTAGAATATATTTTTTTTTGGCACAAGTTAGCGGAAATTTTTTTATTCTTTTTTTGTTTTTGTTTTTCCTTACAAAGTCTCATATTCCACTAACTTGTGACAAAAAATAAAATTTTACATGAACTCACCATACCCCTCACAGAATACCTTGGGGTGTCTTCTTTCCAAAATGGGGTCACATGTGGGGTATTTATACTACACTGGCATTTTAGGGGCCCTAAAGCGTGAGAAGAAGTCTGGAATATAAATGTCTAAAAAATTCTACGCATTTGGATTCCGTGAGGGGTATAGTGAGTTCAAGTGAGATTTTATTTTTTGTCACAAGTTAGTGGAATATGAGACTTTGTAAGAAAAAAACAAAAAAAAATAAAAAATTTCCGCTAACTTGTGCCAAAAAAAAAATTCTTCTATGAACTCGCCATGCCCCTCAAAAGTTATCTTTTTATAGCGCCACAGCGATTTTACAGTGTTTTTGCAGTGATCAGAAAAAATTAATTCTGTCACTGTGGTGGGGCGGACTTTACGCAAGTGTGCGCACAAGATCAGGCCTGATCGGGCGAAAATTGAGTTTTTTGTAGAGCCTATTGCGGACAAGAAAAGGCATTTTCTTTATAGTTCTGGCAATTTGCGGATCCGCAAAATGCAGAAAGCACATTGCCGGTGTCCGTGTTTTGCAGATCCGCGGTGTCCGTGTTTTGCGGATCAAGGAGTCTATATGGGGTGATCACCCCCCCTGTCATTGATCACCCCCCTGTAAGGCTCCATTCAGACGTCCGTATGTGTTTTGCAGATCCGCAAAACACATACGGACGTCTGAATGGAGCCTTACAGGGGGGTGATCAATGACAGGGGGATGATCATGGAGTCTATATGGGGTGATCACCCCCCTGTCATTGATCACTCCTCTGTAAGGCTCCATTCAGACGTCCGTATGTGTTTAGCTCATCCGCGGATCCGCGGATCCATGGATCCACGGATCCGCAAAACACATACGGACGTCTGAATGGAGCCTTACAGGGGGGTGATCAGGGAGTCTATATGGGGTGATCACCCCCCTGCTCTTGGGTTTTTACGCCCCAGGTGCATTATCTTGCACTTGGAACTAAGTACTCGACCTAACAGTTAGAATTCCTGTTAGGTTGAGTGGAATATATATTGGCTCACAATTATTTTGCATTTGAGCGGGGGTTCTATGTGCAGCGCACCGGCACCGCCATGGGTACCAGATTCGCCCCCAGCTATGCCAATTTGTTTCTGGCTCAATGGGAAAGGGAGGTCCTTCTACCCAGGCTGGGGGCGGATCTGGTCCTATGTCAACGCTGCATAGATGACATTTTGTTTATTTGGCAGGATACAACTGAATCCCTAGATTTGTTTATAAATAGTATCAATACCAACGAGAAGAATCTTATTTTAGCCCCAATACCAGCAAAGAAAAGGTCGAGTTTTTGGATCTAGAGATAAGGGTGAAGGAAAACCAACTACATTGTAGTACATTTTTCAAGCCTGGTGGCAGTGTGCGGCCTCCCTTCCCCCCCCCCCCCCCCCCCCCGATCATTGGTGGCAGTGGAGTTCCGATCAGAGTCCCAGTTTAACCGCTGGGGCTCCGATCGGTAACCATGGCAACCCCAGGACGCTACTGCAGTCCTGGTTGCCATGGTTACTTAGCAATAGTAGAAGCATCATACTTACCTGCTGGCTGCTGCGATCTCTGTGTCCGGCCGGGAGCTCCTCCTACTGGTAAGTGACAGCAATGCGCCGCACAGACCTGTCACTTACCAGTAGGAGGAGCTCCCGGCCGGACACAGAGATTGCAGCAACCAGCAGGTAAGTATGATGCTTCTACTATTGCTAAGTAACCATGGCAACCAGGACTGCAGTAGCGTCCTGGGGTTGCCATGGTTACCGATCGGAGCCCCAGCGGTTAAACTGGGACTCCGATCGGAACTCCGCTGCCACCAATGATCGGGGGGGGGGGGAGGCCGCACACTGCCACCAATGTTATTAATGCAATAGAGGGAGGGCGGGGGGGCGCACACTGTGCTGAGCATGCATACAATGGCCGCCGCCCCCGCCACCCACCTAACTAACAGAATTCTAAAAGTTAGTATTTTTGGTCAATGAGCTCAGGGCAGGGTAAAACGATAGTGCCCTGCACCCACACAACTATTTCTTTGTAGATCGCTGAGTTAGATTCTCTCTTATGCTCTCCCTGAAATCACAAGTCCAGCAGCATCCTCTCCCTACACTTGTAACAGCAGAGTGACGTGCAGCGCTATGTGACTCCAGCTTAAATAGAGCCTGGGTCACATGCTGCTCTGGCCAATCACAGCCATGCCATTAGTAGGCATGGCTGTGATGGCCTTTTGGGGCAAGTAGTATGACGCTTGTTGACTGGCTGCCGTGCAGCCTTTCAAAAGCGCCAAGAAAGTGCCGAACACCGAACCCGAACCCGAACTTTTACGAAAATGTTCGGGTTTTGGTACGGGGTCCAAAAATTTATTGTTCTACATGTCTTTGATAAAAAAAAATGCAATAAGTGTATATTTATTGGTTTGGGTAAAATTTATAGCATTTACAAACTATGGTGCAAAAATGTGAATTTCCGCATTTTGAAGCAGCTCTGACTTTCAGAGCACCTGTCATGTTTCCTGAGGTTCTACAATACCCAGACAGTAGAAACACCCCACAAATGACCCCATTTCGGAAAAGTAGACACCCTAAGGTATTCGCTGACGGGCATAGTGAGTTCATGGAAGTTTTTATTTTTTGTCACAAGTTAGCGGAAAATGATATATATTTTTTTTTTACAAAGTCTCATATTCCACTAACTTGTGACAAAAAATTACATTTTAAATGAACTAACCATACCCCTCACAGAATACCTTGGGGTGTCTTCTTTCCAAAATGGGGTCACATGTGGGGTATTTATAGTGCCCTGGTATTTTAGGGGCCCTAAAGCATGAGAAGTAGTTTGAAATCCAAATTTGTAAAAATGCCCTGTGAAATCCTAAAGGTACTAATTGGAAATTGGGCCCCTTTGCGCATCTTGGCTGCAAAAAAGTGTCACACGTGGTATCGCCGTACTCAGAAGAAGTAGGGCAATGTGTTTTGGGGTGTCTTTTTACATATACCCATACTGTGTGAGAGAAATATCTCTCTAAAAGACAACTTTTCCCATTTTTTTATACAAAGTTGTCATTTGACAGAGATATTTCTCACACAAAGTTTGGGTATATGTAAAAATACACCCCAAAACACATTGTCCTACTTCTCCTGAGTACGGTGATACCACATGTGTGACACTTTTTTGAAGCCTAGGTGCGCAAAGGGGCCAAAATTTCAAAGAGTATCTTTTAGGGAAGGCATTTTTAGGCATTTGGATTCTCACGCTTTAGGGCCCTTTAAAATGCCAGGGCAGTATAAATACCCCACAAGTGACCCAATTTTGCAAAGAAGACACCCCAAGGTATTCCGTGAGGGGCATGGCGAGTTCCTAGAATATATTTTTTTTTGGCACAAGTTAGCGGAAATTTGTTTATTCTTTTTTTGTTTTTGTTTTTCCTTACAAAGTCTCATATTCCACTAACTTGTGACAAAAAATAAAATTTTACATGAACTCACCATACCCCTCACAGAATACCTTGGGGTGTCTTCTTTCCAAAATGGGGTCACATGTGGGGTATTTATACTACACTGGCATTTTAGGGGCCCTAAAGCGTGAGAAGAAGTCTGGAATATAAATGTCTAAAAAATTCTACGCATTTGGATTCCGTGAGGGGTATGGTGAGTTCATGTGAGATTTTATTTTTTGTCACAAGTTAGTGGAATATGAGACTTTGTAAGAAAAAAACAAAAAAAAATAAAAAATTTCCGCTAACTTGTGCCAAAAAAATAATTCTTCTATGAACTCGCCATGCCCCTCAAAAGTTATCTTTTTATAGCGCCACAGCGATTTTACAGTGTTTTTGCAGTGATCAGAAAAAATTAATTCTGTCACTGTGGTGGGGCGGACTTTACGCAAGTGTGCGCACAAGATCAGGCCTGATCGGGCGAAAATTGAGTTTTTTGTAGAGCCTATTGCGGACAAGAAAAGGCATTTTCTTTATAGTTCTGGCAATTTGCGGATCCGCAAAATGCAGAAAGCACATTGCCGGTGTCCGTGTTTTGCAGATCCGCGGTGTCCGTGTTTTGCGGATCAAGGAGTCTATATGGGGTGATCACCCCCCCTGTCATTGATCACCCCCCTGTAAGGCTCCATTCAGACGTCCGTATGTGTTTTGCAGATCCGCAAAACACATACGGACGTCTGAATGGAGCCTTACAGGGGGGTGATCAATGACAGGGGGATGATCATGGAGTCTATATGGGGTGATCACCCCCCTGTCATTGATCACTCCCCTGTAAGGCTCCATTCAGACGTCCGTATGTGTTTAGCTCATCCGCGGATCCGCGGATCCATGGATCCACGGATCCGCAAAACACATACGGACGTCTGAATGGAGCCTTACAGGGGGGTGATCAGGGGGTCTATATGGGGTGATCACCCCCCTGCTCTTGGGTTTTTACGCCCCAGGTGCATTATCTTGCACTTGGAACTAAGTACTCGACCTAACAGTTAGAATTCCTGTTAGGTTGAGTGGAATATATATTGGCTCACAATTATTTTGCATTTGAGCGGGGGTTCTATGTGCAGCGCACCGGCACCGCCATGGGTACCAGATTCGCCCCCAGCTATGCCAATTTGTTTCTGGCTCAATGGGAAAGGGAGGTCCTTCTACCCAGGCTGGGGGCGGATCTGGTCCTATGTCAACGCTGCATAGATGACATTTTGTTTATTTGGCAGGATACAACTGAATCCCTAGATTTGTTTATAAATAGTATCAATACCAACGAGAAGAATCTTATTTTAGCCCCAATACCAGCAAAGAAAAGGTCGAGTTTTTGGATCTAGAGATAAGGGTGAAGGAAAACCAACTACATTGTAGTACATTTTTCAAGCCTGGTGGCAGTGTGCGGCCTCCCTTCTCCCCCCCCCCCCCCCGATCATTGTTGGCAGTGGAGTTCCGATCAGAGTCCCAGTTTAACCGCTGGGGCTCCGATCGGTAACCATGGCAACCCCAGGACGCTACTGCAGTCCTGGTTGCCATGGTTACTTAGCAATAGTAGAAGCATCATACTTACCTGCTGGCTGCTGCGATCTCTGTGTCCGGCCGGGAGCTCCTCCTACTGGTAAGTGACAGCAATGCGCCGCACAGACCTGTCACTTACCAGTAGGAGGAGCTCCCGGCCGGACACAGAGATCGCAGCAGCCAGCAGGTAAGTATGATGCTTCTACTATTGCTAAGTAACCATGGCAACCAGGACTGCAGTAGCGTCCTGGGGTTGCCATGGTTACCGATCGGAGCCCCAGCGGTTAAACTGGGACTCCGATCGGAACTCCGCTGCCACCAATGATCGGGGGGGGGGGGGGAGGCCGCACACTGCCACCAATGTTATTAATGCAATAGAGGGAGGGCGGGGGGGCGGACACTGTGCCACCAATGTTATTAATGCAATAGAGGAAGGGTGGGGGGGGTGCACACTGTGCTGAGCATGCATACAATGGCCGCCGCCCCCGCCACCCACCTAACTAACAGAATTCTAAAAGTTAGTATTTTTGGTCAATGAGCTCAGGGCAGGGTAAAACGATAGTGCCCTGCACCCACACAACTATTTCTTTGTAGATCGCTGAGTTAGATTCTCTCTTATGCTCTCCCTGAAATCACAAGTCCAGCAGCATCCTCTCCCTACACTTGTAACAGCAGAGTGACGTGCAGCGCTATGTGACTCCAGCTTAAATAGAGCCTGGGTCACATGCTGCTCTGGCCAATCACAGCCATGCCATTAGTAGGCGTGGCTGTGATGGCCTTTTGGGGCAAGTAGTATGACGCTTGTTGACTGGCTGCCGTGCAGCCTTTCAAAAGCGCCAAGAAAGTGCCGAACACCGAACCCGAACCCGAACTTTTACGAAAATGTTCGGGTTTTGGTACGGGGTCCAAAAATTTATTGTTCTACATGTCTTTGATAAAAAAAAATGCAATAAGTGTATATTTATTGGTTTGGGTAAAATTTATAGCATTTACAAACTATGGTGCAAAAATGTGAATTTCCGCATTTTGAAGCAGCTCTGACTTTCAGAGCACCTGTCATGTTTCCTGAGGTTCTACAATACCCAGACAGTAGAAACACCCCACAAATGACCCCATTTCGGAAAAGTAGACACCCTAAGGTATTCGCTGACGGGCATAGTGAGTTCATGGAAGTTTTTATTTTTTGTCACAAGTTAGCGGAAAATGATATATATTTTTTTTTTACAAAGTCTCATATTCCACTAACTTGTGACAAAAAATTACATTTTAAATGAACTAACCATACCCCTCACGGAATACCTTGGGGTGTCTTCTTTCCAAAATGGGGTCACATGTGGGGTATTTATAGTGCCCTGGCATTTTAGGGGCCCTAAAGCATGAGAAGTAGTTTGAAATCCAAATTTGTAAAAATGCCCTGTGAAATCCTAAAGGTACTAATTGGAAATTGGGCCCCTTTGCGCATCTTGGCTGCAAAAAAGTGTCACACGTGGTATCGCCGTACTCAGAAGAAGTAGGGCAATGTGTTTTGGGGTGTCTTTTTACATATACCCATACTGTGTGAGAGAAATATCTCTCTAAAAGACAACTTTTCCCATTTTTTTATACAAAGTTGTCATTTGACAGAGATATTTCTCACACAAAGTTTGGGTATATGTAAAAATACACCCCAAAACACATTGTCCTACTTCTCCTGAGTACGGTGATACCACATGTGTGACACTTTTTTGAAGCCTAGGTGCGCAAAGGGGCCAAAATTTCAAAGAGTATCTTTTAGGGAAGGCATTTTTAGGCATTTGGATTCTCACGCTTTAGGGCCCTTTAAAATGCCAGGGCAGTATAAATACCCCACAAGTGACCCAATTTTGCAAAGAAGACACCCCAAGGTATTCCGTGAGGGGCATGGCGAGTTCCTAGAATATATTTTTTTTTGGCACAAGTTAGCGGAAATTTTTTTATTCTTTTTTTGTTTTTGTTTTTCCTTACAAAGTCTCATATTCCACTAACTTGTGACAAAAAATAAAATTTTACATGAACTCACCATACCCCTCACAGAATACCTTGGGGTGTCTTCTTTCCAAAATGGGGTCACATGTGGGGTATTTATACTACACTGGCATTTTAGGGGCCCTAAAGCGTGAGAAGAAGTCTGGAATATAAATGTCTAAAAAATTCTACGCATTTGGATTCCGTGAGGGGTATGGTGAGTTCATGTGAGATTTTATTTTTTGTCACAAGTTAGTGGAATATGAGACTTTGTAAGAAAAAAACAAAAAAAAATAAAAAATTTCCGCTAACTTGTGCCAAAAAAAAAATTCTTCTATGAACTCGCCATGCCCCTCAAAAGTTATCTTTTTATAGCGCCACAGCGATTTTACAGTGTTTTTGCAGTGATCAGAAAAAATTAATTCTGTCACTGTGGTGGGGCGGACTTTACGCAAGTGTGCGCACAAGATCAGGCCTGATCGGGCGAAAACTGAGTTTTTTGTAGAGCCTATTGCGGACAAGAAAAGGCATTTTCTTTATAGTTCTGGCAATTTGCGGATCCGCAAAATGCAGAAAGCACATTGCCGGTGTCCGTGTTTTGCAGATCCGCGGTGTCCGTGTTTTGCGGATCAAGGAGTCTATATGGGGTGATCACCCCCCCTGTCATTGATCACCCCCCTGTAAGGCTCCATTCAGACGTCCGTATGTGTTTTGCGGATCTGCAAAACACATACGGACGTCTGAATGGAGCCTTACAGGGGGGTGATCAATGACAGGGGGGTGATCATGGAGTCTATATGGGGTGATCACCCCCCTGTCATTGATCACTCCCCTGTAAGGCTCCATTCAGACGTCCGTATGTGTTTAGCTCATCCGCGGATCCGCGGATCCATGGATCCACGGATCCGCAAAACACATACGGACGTCTGAATGGAGCCTTACAGGGGGGTGATCAGGGAGTCTATATGGGGTGATCACCCCCCTGCTCTTGGGTTTTTACGCCCCAGGTGCATTATCTTGCACTTGGAACTAAGTACTCGACCTAACAGTTAGAATTCCTGTTAGGTCGAGTGGAATATATATTGGCTCACAATTATTTTGCATTTGAGCGGGGGTTCTATGTGCAGCGCACCGGCACCGCCATGGGTACCAGATTCGCCCCCAGCTATGCCAATTTGTTTCTGGCTCAATGGGAAAGGGAGGTCCTTCTACCCAGGCTGGGGGCGGATCTGGTCCTATGTCAACGCTGCATAGATGACATTTTGTTTATTTGGCAGGATACAACTGAATCCCTAGATTTGTTTATAAATAGTATCAATACCAACGAGAAGAATCTTATTTTAGCCCCAATACCAGCAAAGAAAAGGTCGAGTTTTTGGATCTAGAGATAAGGGTGAAGGAAAACCAACTACATTGTAGTACATTTTTCAAGCCAGTGGCTAAAAACAGCTTCATCAGATTTGCAAGTTGCCATCTTCCACGATGGCTGCTAAATGTACCAACTAGTCAGTTTCGTAGATTGAGGCAAAACTGTACGGATGATAGCAAATTT
Source organism: Bufo gargarizans (assembly GCF_014858855.1). NCBI lineage: Eukaryota > Metazoa > Chordata > Amphibia > Anura > Bufonidae > Bufo > Bufo gargarizans. Next base: position 719,563,377 of record NC_058081.1, on the reverse strand, counting down.
GAGGAGGAAGCCACTGGCTTGAAACAACAATTTTTGGAAAGGCAATCGAATCAAAAGGTAGTTAGACGCACAAGTTTGAGTGACCACCACACGGGGTGCCCACAGTCGAGTAGTATCACCCCACTACTCAAAATAGTATAAAAAGAATTATATAAAAAGACTGGGCACACCTCCAGGTAGTTGGGACACTAACTTTAATGATTTTCAAATAAAAGTAACAATCATATAATAAAACATACAATCATAAAGCGCTAAATGTGGAAATTACCAGCAATCATGTTTATGTAAAAAAGCGCAACAACTTGAGCAGTATCTAATGTAGCAGAAACTTAGCAATCACTAACTGTGGAACAGTTACTTTGGAACCAACAATGTCCTTCAAGAGTAACAGCACGTTTGCGGAGCAGCCGACAACGAGATCTTAATTGAATGTCAGTGTCTTTCAAAGGTAACAGCACATTTACGGAACAGCCGACAGCAGGATAGCAGCTAAGATGAACACTTTTGTCACTGTTGTACAAAGTAGTTGCACTCTGTATCTTTAGCAGGCAGCTTTGTACTGCCTGAATAGCGCACACAGTGAGACTTGTTCGGTGTGAAGGAAAGCTGAACATACAGCGGCGTCCCGCTGCATGTATAACTCAGCAAAGTCTCGATAGCAGTTACTGGGTAGCAAATTTGATTACACCGACCTCAAATTCGGAACGGTCTTATCAGCTTGGTGCGGCCCCGGCCGTCCTGCGGGATTCAAATGGACTTTAGCTCTCTATCCACCAGTTTAGTTCGCTGGCGTAGGTTTGCACGCGTGGGTCCGCCGGTTTGGCTTCAGATCCAATATAATAGTGCCCTCTACGCGAACCTTTAGTGGATGATAAGCAGCAGTCTTTGTCCTTGAAGTAGTGCACTACTTCTTTAAGCGATGGGGGGTCTGACCAGACGCGTTTCGGGGCCGGAGTGTCCCCTTCTTCAGTGGCCCAACTACCTGGAGGTGTGCCCAGTCTTTTTATATCATTTTTGGAAAGGGATTACCCAACCCAGGTAATTGATAAATCATTAGAAAAGGTAAAAGAAATGGAAAGAAGAGATTTCTTCTTGGTTAGCCATCCGCAACCATGGGACAAAACATTGAGGATTATCCTTCCTTTTAATTCCCAGTATAGGTTGATGGAAAGGAGTATTCGAAAACATTGGGGACTCCTATTGAATGATAAAGTGATAGGCCCTCTTTTGAGTGACACACCCAAGATTACGTACACACGGGCTAATAATTTAGCTGGTAAAATAGCCCCGACGGTCATAGTGAGGCAAGATAGCCACAAAAAAGATAATTAGTTGGCAGTGAATGGGTTTTTCAAGTGTGGCAGATGCGCCAACTGTAGATTTACTAGTTTTCCCAAAAAAAACTACCAAAGTAGAGTCTACAGTAAATTCCTTCAGTGTAGAGATACAGGAATGCCTAACCTGTGACTCTACGGATGTCATATATCTGCTACAGTGTGGCTGTAGGAAACAATATATAGGCAGAACAAAAAGAACACTTAAAAAGAGAGTGGCGGAACATGTGGCAAATATTAGGAAAGGTTTAGAGACGCACTCGTTATCCAAACACTTTAAAATTAAACACAATTGTGACCCAACCAGCTTGAAATTTACAGCTATTGAAAGGGTCAAAAAAGTGTGGAGAGGAGGAAACCATATTGCACACATGTCAAGACAGGAATCGCGTAGAATTTTTGAATACGATACAATTACTCCCAGAGGCTTAAACGCCCAGATGGAGGTTTTCGGGTTCCTGTGAGGGGGTTGTCCAGCAGGGATGGGACATCGCAGTTTGGCCGACTATCGACACTGTGATCTCCCCTCCCTGACGGACGGCTCCCCTTAGCCACTACATCATCAGCTATAATATTACAGGTCCTTCTCAAAAAATTAGCATATTGTGATAAAGTTCATTATTTTCTGCAATGTACTGATAAACATTAGACTTTCATATATTTTAGATTCATTACACACCAACTGAAGTAGTTCAAGCCTTTTATTGTTTTAATATTGATGATTTTGGCATACAGCTCATGAAAACCCAAATTTCCTATCTCAAAAAATTAGCATATTTCATCCGACCAATAAAAGAAAAGTGTTTTTAATACAAAAAAAGTCAACCTTCAAATAATTATGTTCAGTTATGCACTCAATACTTGGTCGGGAATCCTTTTGCAGAAATCACTGCTTCAATGCGGCGTGGCATGGAGGCAATCAGCCTGTGGCACTGCTGAGGTGTTATGGAGGCCCAGGATGCTTCGATAGCGGCCTTAAGCTCATCCAGAGTGTTGGGTCTTGCGTCTCTCAACTTTCTCTTCCCAATATCCCACAGATTCTCTATGGGGTTCAGGTCAGGAGAGTTGGCAGGCCAATTGAGCACAGTAATACCATGGTCAGTAAACCATTTACCAGTGGTTTTGGCACTGTGAGCAGGTGCCAGGTTGTGCTGAAAAATGAAATCTTCATCTCCATAAAGCTTTTCATCAGATGGAAGCATGAAGTGCTCCAAAATCTCCTGATAGCTAACTGCATTGACCCTGCCCTTGATAAAACACAGTGGACCAACACCAACAGCTGACATGGCACCCCAGACCATCACTGACCGTGGGTACTTGACACTGGACTTCAGGCATTTTGGCATTTCCCTCTCCCCAGTCTTCCTCCAGACTCTGGCACCTTGATTTCCGAATGACATGCAACAGTCCAGTGCTGCTTCTCTGTAGCCCAGGTCAGGCGCTTCTGCCGCTGTTTCTGGTTCAAAAGTGGCTTGACCTGGGGAATGCGGCACCTGTAGCCCATTTCCTGCACACCCCTGTACACGCCGGCTCTGGATGTTTCTACTCCAGACTCAGTCCACTGCTTCCGCAGGTCCCCCAAGGTCTGGAATCGGTCCTTCTCCACAATCTTCCTCAGGGTCCGGTCACCTCTTCTCGTTGTGCAGCGTTTTCTGCCACACTTTTTCCTTCCCACAGACTTCTCACTGAGGTGCCTTGATACAGCACTCTGGGAACAGCCTATTCGTTCAGAAATTTCTTTCTGTGTCTTACCCTCTTGCTTGAGGGTGTCAATGATGGCCTTCTGGACAGCAGTCAGGTCGGCAGTCTTACCCATGATTGCGGTTTTGAGTAATGAACCAGGCTGGGAGTTTTTAAGAGCCTCAGGAATCCTTTGCAGGTGTTTAGAGTTAATTAGTTGATTCAGATAATTAGGTTAATAGCTCGTTTAGAGAACCTTTTCATGATATGCTAATTTTTTGAGATAGGAATTTTGGGTTTTCATGAGCTGTATGCCAAAATCATCAATATTAAAACAATAAAAAGCTTGAACTACTTCAGTTGGTGTGTAATGAATCTAAAATATATGAAAGTCTAATGTTTATCAGTACATTACAGAAAATAATGAACTTTATCACAATATGCTAATTTTTTGAGAAGGACCTGTATACCTATTTCAGCCATTTAAAGAATATCACAGCCCCCCTAGTTGAATAATACAACAATAAAAGATAGGGGGGTATGTCTCTGACTCGTCGGGATGAAATATGTACAAAAAGGCCCAAAAACGCACAGAAAGTGCAATTCACACTTGTGCGTTTTTGATGCGTTTTTGATGCAATTGTCCTTCAGATGATTGCAGGACCTTGCAGTCTTCTCCATGATAGTTTTTACTTGTTTTTTTAACTTGTTTAGCATGTGGATTTTTAACATGTGTAATTGTGTAAGGGTATTTATTGTTTTAGTGTTATGAAAGGAGGCATGCATGATAATTGAAATCCACTCCTGATATTAGGAAATGCACTAAATAACGTGGGATTGTGGGTAATGACATCCCATTTATAAGGAGTGAGGATCCGCTCACTCAGTTGGCCATTGAGGAAGGGGCGTAAGACCCTGAAACGCGTCTGGCATTACAGAGTGAGCGTGGAATCATACTAAGGATAAAGGAAGCCTGGAACTAAAGAAAATAAGAAATAAGGCAAAAAGATCTGCTTGTATCCAAGAGCTGGAGGAGCAGTCGCTCAAATAGTGACGTCAGCAAAGCGTCTATCCGGTCCCCTGGACAACCAGGTCACGTGGGAAGCCACGTACGGCCGGGTACACCACGTGGGACGCTGCGAGTGTACGGCCGCCTGGGAACAACGCTGCGGAGAGGCAGTGAAGAGGGGTAAGACCGGGCTCTTAGGTGAGCACTACAAGATACAAGAAAAAACTGTAAGTAACGAAACTATTGAGCTTCAATGATATTTGACATTGCTTATGCTTGAAGCACGCTAGAAGACACTGGAATTTTATTGCAATATCAATACTGCTTAGCTTGGTTCCGGCTAACTAGCATGTTCTACGCCTAACTACAATAGGACTATTGGGATATTTCTATGTCTAACTACAATAGGACTATTGGGCCATTGCTGGTACGCTGTCACATTATTAAACATTGTGGCTGTATGTTTCACCGGTACGCCTACAGCCATTGGATCCTATCCCCATTATAATCATATATTGAGCATCATTGATTACGTGTGCCTTATGTATAATTAATTTTAGGGGTATGTTTTTAGACTAATAAAGTCCACTATCTTTTGTACTATCTGTGTTTCCCTTCTGAGTGTGCCCCTTCATATTGCTTACATTATCTTGCACTTATCAACATTACATTTTAGTTGCCAGATTTATACTGTATATAGGCCACTGGGGGTCTTTATACAGTGTGCGAGCCACAGGGTTAAATGTATAAAAATGCCAAAAGGGGGCCCACTGAGATTTATCGCCCAAGGGCCCACTCGAACCTGGAGCCGGCCCTGTTAATGCTGTCACCTAACTAATGCCACACACCTGTGGCCATCTTCTCCTACTGCCACCATCTTGTGCTGTTACTGCCATTGCTGTTGCCAACCGCTCTACTCTGTGACTGGTTCACTATGTTGCTTCCTCTTGAGCTCTTTTCACAGTTTATTTGCAAACATATAAAAGTGTTTTTGTCATAATTTGCACAATGGTATATTTCTGACCTGCTGTAGGAGACCTCCGATAACATGTGATTGGCTCTATGGAGATAATTCTGGTGACATAGATTGAAGGGATAGACTAGTGTGAGATGGGAGGCCACCGAAGATGATGTTGCAGTAGCCTAGTTGGGAGATAATGAGGACATGCACTAGCACTTTAGATGATTTGGGATTGAGGAAGGATCAAATATGAGAAATGTTTGTGGAGGCTGTAAGAGTGATATGGGCTTAGGGGTGAAGGTAGAAAGACAGGGAAGAAAGTGTGGAGTCAATAACTGCGATTAACAAGTATGGTGACGGGCTTGAATGATATGAGGGAAAGAGAATGAAGTCGGTTTTCTCTATGTTGAGTGTTTTTTAAGCATCAGTCATCATCTAGTCAGAGCTACTGCCTCTCCCCTTCTCCGCTTTGTCTGCCCTCAGGGGTTTACTGCACCAGAACAGAGCCTTGAGGGACATATTACTCACCAGTACCACCTGGGCATTCCTCTCCTGATGGGCAAGTGATGTTGTTGGCTGGGCATTGCAAGATTACAGAAAAACCCCCAGAACAGTTAGAGTAACCTAAAAAAGATGTCAAACAGTCAGGACACTGGTCACTTATTACAATATTTGCCATTACATTTCTTTATTTTGCATTGTTAATGAGATCAGTGGCGTCTGAGAATGATGTTCAACATAGCCCAGCTCACACCATGAGCAGGAGAAAGGTAAGATCTGTCCTACACATGGCTGTTATCATTGACAATAATATGAATAAATCCATAACAAAACAAAGCAACTAAATAGATAAAGACAACTAATTCAGGTCTCACAATGTCTCCAAAAACTTACTCGTTGCTGCAAGAGCCGAGAGGAGGCAGAGTATTCCAAACAGGGAGCTCATGGTTCTGCTCTTGAAGACAGGACGTAATGTGAAGGTTTTTGGGTGGAACATGGGAGGATCTTAATTATGTTGATGAAATGAAAACTCCCCAGTAATAAAAAAGTTAATGCTATATAAATAATAAATCCCTGGCAGTGGTCGTGCACTTACTGGTCGTGCACTTACAGTATAAATTGCTATGTAATTAAACTGACACAGGCTCGCTCTCCCCCTTAACTAGACACAGCAGATAAGGATTATACACACATGAAGAATGTGCTACGAAGCTGTTAAAGAGGAAATGTCACCGTTCCAAGAAAAAAAAGAGAAGATATTTATTAATCCTCCCAGTGTGCCAGCCTCCTCTCCGGTCTGAGCGAGACACTGTCCTGTGAGAAGCAATGTCACAGTGTGATCACTCTGCAGCCGGAGGATTGGTGTGATGCAGAGCAACCGCCTTTACCAAAATAAGTGAAATGACTAGGAAGATATCTGTGTGACATGCCTGGTGCTGGGGGCCATAAATGAAGAATGGGTAGTGGTGCTGTACATAGATATGACTGAGAGATTGCCATGGTCATGGAAGCATGGAAAACTAGAATATATCCATTTATATCTCAGGTTCTTTTTAACCCTCTTGTAGATTGTATGCTCTCGTGAGCAGTGTCCTCTCCCCCTCAAATAATGTTCACAAATCTGTCTTGGTGAGCACTTCTCCTTTGCCGAGATAATCCATCCCACCTCACAGGTGTGGCATATAACGGTGCTGATTAGCCAGCATGAATATTGCACAGGCGTGCCTTAGACTGCCCACAAAAAAGGCCACTCTGAAATGTGCAGTTCGATCACACAGCACAATGCCACAGATGTTGCAACGTTTGAGGGAGTGTGCAATTGGCATGCTGATTGCAGGAATGTCTACCAGAGCTGTTGCCCATGCAATAAATGTTTATTTCTCTACCATAAGCAGTCTCCAAAGGCGTTTTAGAGAATTGGGCAGTACATCCAACCGGCCTCACAACCGCAGACCACATGTAACCACATCAGCCCAGGACCTCCACATCCAGCATGTTCACCTCCATGATCGCCTGAGACCAGCCACCCGGACAGCTGCAGGAACAATCAGTTTGCATAACCAAAGAATTTTCGCACAAACTGTCAGAAACCATCTCAGGGAAGCTCATCTGCATACTCGTCATCCTCATCGGGGTCGGGACCTGAGTGCAGTTCGTCGTAGTAACCGACTTGAGTGGGCAAATGCTCACATTCGATGGCGTCAGGCACGTTGGAGAGGCGTTCTGTTCACGGATAAGTCCCGGTTTTTACTGTTCAGGGCAGATGGCAGACAGCGTGTGAGGCGTCGTGTGGGTGAGCGTTTTGCTGGCGTCAATGTTGTGGATCGAGTGACCCACTGGTGGCGGTGGGGTTATGGTACTGAGCAGGCGTATGTTATGGTCAACAAACAGGTGAATTTTATTGATGGCATTTTGAATGCACAGAGACACCGTGACGAGATCCTGAGGCCCATTGTTGTGCTGTTCATCCACGACCATCACCTCATGTTGCAGCATGATAATGCACAGCCCCATATTGCAAGGATCTGTACACAATTCCTGGAAGCTGAAAACATCCCAGTTCTTGCATGGCGAGCATACTCACTGGACATGTCACCCATTGAGCATGTTTGGGATGCTTTAGATTGGCATATACAACAGCGTGTCCCAGTTCCTGCCAATATTCAGCAACTTCGCACAGCCATTGAAGAGGAGTGGACCAACTTTCTACAGGCCACAATCAACAACCTGATCAACTCTAGGCAACGGAGATGTGTTGCACTGCACGAGGCAAATAGTGGCCACACCAGACACTCACTGGTTTTCTAGTTTTCTGAATTGGTCTTTTGTGTATGTAGAAAATGTTTCAGATCTTTGAGTTCAGCTCATGCAAAATGGGAGCAAAACCAAAAGTGTTGAGTTTATATTTTTGTTCAGTGTGTATATATATATATATATATATATATACACACTCACCTAAAGAATTATTAGGAACACCATACTAATACGGTGTTGGACCCCCTTTTGCCTTCAGAACTGTCTTAATTCTACGTGGCATTGATTCAACAAGGTGCTGATAGCATTCTTTAGAAATGTTGGTCCATATTGATAGGATAGCATCTTGCAGTTGATGGAGATTTGAGGGATGCACATACAGGGCACAAAGCTCCTGTTCCACCACATCCCAAAGATGCTCTATTGGGTTGAGATCTGGTGACTATGGGGGCCATTTTAGTACAGTAAACTCATTGTCATGTTCAAGAAACCATTTTTCCAGTCTTCAACAGTCCAATTTTGGTGAGCTTGTGCAAATTGTAGCCTCTTTTTCCTATTTGTAGTGGAGATGAGTGGTACTCGGTGGAGTCTTCTGCTGTTGTAGCCCATCCGCCTCAAGGTTGTGCGTGTTGTGACTTCACAAATGCTTTGCTGCATACCTCGGTTGTAACGAGTGGTTATTTCAGTCAACGTTGCTCTTCTATCAGCTTGAATCAGTCGGCCCATTCTCCTCTGACCTCTAGCATCCACAAGGCATTTTCGCCCATAGGACTGCCGCATACTGGATGGTTTTTCCTTTTCACACCATTCTTTGTAAACCCTAGAAATGGTTGTGAGTGAAAATCCCAGTAACTGAGCAGATTGTGAAATACTCAGACCGGCCCGTCTGGCACCAACAACCATGCCACGCTCAAAATTGCTTCAATCACCTTTCTTTCCCATTCTGACATTCAGTTTTGAGTTCAGGAGATTGTCTTGACCAGGACCACAACCCTACATGCATTGAAGCAACTGCCATGTGATTGGTTGAATAGATAATCGCATTAATGAGAAATAGAACAGGTGTTCCTAATAATTCTTTAGGTGAGTGTATATACAGAGAGAGAGAGAGAGAGAGAGAGAAAATTCTAAAAGCAAGCAGCACAATATAATTCAAAATAAACATGGTTTATTTACCCAGTTTCAAATTCCAGAGACGTTTCAACCGCCTGATCCGGTCTTTCTCAAGCTATGCAGACATGTGTTACATCAGTGATATATTAAGGTGTGTCAATTCATTGCATTAAATTCTCCAATTAAAATAAAAATAACTACAGTTCACAAAAAAATATATGAGATACATATCCACAGCAGCAATGTGAAATTGTATATAGTACAATAAAGTGACAGTTCCAAGTGCAAAAATACATTATACATAGCAAAAGTGCATAGTTGAATAAAATTGATAATTAAAAATTCACGTGTTACCAATGTGTGGTGTTAATAAAAAAATTACAAAACCAGTAAACCAACAGTGTCGACGGAGCACCACAGTCCCGAGAGCGTCTACATTCAGTTAATGCGCATGTGCGAGATCAATAGATCTCACGATTAGGGATGAGTGAACCCGAACTGTATAGTTCGGGTTCGTACCGAATTTTGGGGTGTCCGTGACACGGACCCGAACCCGAACATTTTCGTGCCAACATCTACATGTCCCACATTGAGGAGTTATTTGTCTATGGCAGCCACCACTTCAGACATGTTCTGGGGTGGTGGCGCTATATTCATGGCATCTTCTTAGTGTGGAGGGGGCGACACGTTGGGCCTCCTCGCGGTCCACGCATACCTCAATGAAATCGACCCTACTGTGAAATTTACTGTCGTTCATTCGACTCAGAAACTACAATTTCTGAACACAGAAGTGCAGGTCCATTGGCAGGGTCTAACCCACTGATTTATATGTGAAAAAAAACTGATAAGAATACTTTGTCACGTTTTGTGAGCCATCATCCTCGTTCCATGATTCAGTCTTTGCCCTATAGTCAATTCCTTCAGGTTAAGAGGATTGTGAGGGACAAATCTACCAGGGATCTAAGCTTCATTGAAATGAGCAAGAAATTTGCAGTCTGATGGTATCCCAAGAAACTCATTGCAGAGAGCAAGCTGCGGGCTGATTTAGGCCGGACACAGACTCCCTGCAATGAGGCCAAAGTAGCCCCACATATTCCTTTTATCTCACAGTATTCTGCTGACAGTCCGCAGATCGCATCTGTCATCAGAAAACATTGGAAGATTATTGGCAATAGTTTCCCTCAGATTGAGGAGTTTCGGACACCCCCACTTTTCTCTTACCGCAGGGGGCAAAACTTGGTCATAGGTTAGATCTGATGTGGGCAGCAATAGAACCAGTGTGAGGGCATTTTGTGGCTCTACACGGACTGGCTGCTATCCATGTTACCACTGTGTGAATTGTTGCCTCATGCTCCAGGGGGACTCTTTCCTTAATCCAGCGACAAATAAGACAATTAAGATTGCTCAATATTTGACGTGTGATTCGTCCCATGTGGTCTACCTACTGACATGCCCATGTGATTCATGGTATGTCAGGGAGACCACGTAGGATGTTAAAACACAATTAAATCAACACAGATACTCTATTGGGAAGGAGAAAATGGATTTGACAGTTTCCAAACATTTTAAGGAGTCAGGTCTATCTGAAAAATATCTTAGGTTCCATTTTTTAGAGCAGGTACAGATGGGCAGACGTGGTGGTGACAGGAAGGCTCTTTGTCATGGAAGGTGTACAGGAAACAAGACAATGCAAAATGAATATATGACTCACTGGATCCAAAACTAAGGAACAAAAAGGGAGACCCCTGCATCAGACCTGGCTCTCTCCCTTACTGCTCAGCCTATGCGATAATCCCAATGGTGGATGATCGCATATCCTCGTACCTCGACTATATAACACCTGAACACCCTACAATAGTGAAGGGACACGACCACCGGCTCCCTACACTAGACACGTAGGGAGTCAGGGTCACCTGGGATCCAGCAAACAGAAAATCACAAATGAATGTACAACACTTAACTTGTAGAAGACGGGGAAATAGGATCAGCATGCACACACACTCCAGGAAGCTGTATAAACCGCACACTAATGCATTATGGGGAGGAATTTAAAGGGATGCAATCAGTCCAACTACATGACAGCTGAGAGAGGCTAATGAGATGAGGAACTGAAAACCAAAAACAAAGAAAACTCAAGAAGGAGGTTCTGAAAGGCTTCTGTCAGAGCTTCTCAGCTGTCTGGTTGTGACAGTACCCCTCCCTCTACGAGTGGACTCCGGACACTCAGAGCCCACCTTCTCAGGATGGAACCTATGGAAAGCCCTGATGAGACGAGTGGCCTTAATGTCCGTCACTGGGACCCACATCCTCTCCTCAGGACCATAACCCTACCAATGAATGAGGTACTGGAGAGAACCGCGGACAAGACGAGAATCCACAATCCTAGAGACCTGAAATTCAAGATTCCCATCAACCATAATCAGAGGCGGAGGCAAAGGTGAGGGTACAATGGGTTGAACATAAGGTTTCAATAAGGACTTATGAAAAACATTATGGATCTTCCAAGTCTGAGGAAGATCAAGACGGTAGGCAACAGGATTGATGACAGACAGGATTTTGTAAGGCCCAATAAACTTAGGACCCAACTTCCAGGAGGGAACCTTCAATTTAATATTCTTGGGAGACAACCACACCAGATCACCAGCATTCAGGTCCGGACCAGGCACACGTCTCGTATCTGCCACACGCTTATATCTCTCACTCATGCTCTTTAGATTATCATGAATCTTTTGCCAAATAGATGACAAAGACGAGGAGAATCTGTCCTCATCAGGTAAACCAGAAGACCCCTCTCCCGAGAAAGTCCCAAACTGTGGATGAAACCCATATGCACCAAAAAATGGTGACTTATCAGAGGACTCCTGACGACGGTTATTTAAAGCAAACTCAGCAAGGGACAAAAAAGAACACCAATCCTCCTGATTCTCCGCCACAAAACAGCGCAGATATGTCTCCAGATTCTGATTGACGCGCTCTGTCTGGCCATTCGACTGCGGGTGGAAAGCAGAAGAGAATGACAACCGAACCCCCAAGCGAGAACAGAAAGCCTTCCAGAATCTGGAAACAAACTGCGTGCCCCTATCAGAGACTATGTCTGAAGGAATACCATGCAATTTGACAATGTGATCAATAAATGCCTGCGCCAGCGTCTTAGCATTGGGCAAACCAGGAAAAGGGATGAAATGCACCATTTTGCTAAAACGGTCCACCACCACCAGAATCACAGTCTTCCCCGAGGAACGAGGCAGGTCCGTTATGAAGTCCATGGACATATGTGTCCAAGGATGGGAAGGAATGGGTAAGGGAAGGAGAGGACCTGATGGCCGTGAATGAGGGACTTTGGCATGAGCGCAAGTCTCGCAGGCTGCCACAAAACCCTCAACCGACTTACGAATTGCAGGCCACCAGAATCTCCGAGTGATGAGATCCACTGTGGCTCTTGCCCCCGGGTGCCCAGCAAGGACCGTATCGTGGTGTTCCTTAAAAATCTTGTGTCTTAAAGCGAGAGGCACAAACAACCTCCCAGGAGGACAAAGATCAGGAGCCTCTGACTGGGCTGCCTGCACCTCTGTCCTCCAATTCAGGAAAAAGAAGCAGAGACCACCACACCTTCAGCCAAAATGGGACCCGGGTCTTCAAAATTCCCACCTCCCGGAAAACAACGTGACAGGGCATCTGCCTTCACATTCTAACCCCAGGGCGGAACGTGACAACAAAATTAAACCTTGAAAAGAACAAAGACCATCTGGCCTGTCTCGGGTTCAGACGCTTGGCTGACTCCAAGTAGGCCAGATTCTTATGGTCAGTAAACACGGTAATAGGGTGTCTGGCTCCCTCTAGCCAATGGCGCCATTCCTCAAAAGCCAACTTGATGGCCAACAATTCCCTATCTTCCACATCGTAATTTCTCTCTGCGGAGGAGAGTTTCTTCGAGAAAAAGGCACACGGTCGCCATTTGGCAGGAGAGGAACCCTGAGACAAGACCGCACCCACACCCACCTCAGAAGCATCAACCTCAACTATGAAGGGTAGAGAAATATCAGGTACTACCAAGATGGGAGCGGAAGCAAAACTCTCCTTGATATTAGAAAAGGCCTTACGCGCCTCTACTGACCAGGAAGAAAAATCTACCCCCTTTCTGGTCATATCAGTGAGTGGTTTAACAATAGAGGAATAATTCAAAATAAACTTCCTGTAATAATTGGCAAAGCCCAAAAAATGCATCAGCGCCTTCTGATTCTCAGGAAGTTCCCACTCAAGCACAACGCGGACCTTCTCGGAGTCCATGCGAAAACCAGAAGCGGAGAGAAGAAACCCCAGAAATTGAATTTCTGGAACCGCAAACACACATTTTTCCAGTTTCGCGTATAATTCATTCTCCCGCAGGATGAGCAAGACCTGACGTAAGTGTTATGAGTTTTGAAATCAGCAGAAAAAATCAAAATGTCATTTAAATACACTAATACAAATTTTCCCATTAAATGATAAAAAAATGCTGTTCACGAAATGCTGAAAAACGGCTGGGGCATTCATCAAACCAAAAGGCATAACCAAATTCTCAAAATGGCCCTCAGGGGTATTGAAGGCCGTCTTCCATTCATTTCCTTCTCTGACCCTGACCAGGTTGTATGCCCCTCTTAGATCTAACTTGGAAAAGACTTTAGCCCCAACAATCTGGTTAAACAGGTCCGGGATCAGAGGAAGCGGATAAGGGTCACAAATAGTGATACTGTTCAGCTCCCTGAAATCCAGACAAGGTCTTAAAAAACCATCTTTTTTCTTAACAAAGAAAAAAACAGTGGTAACAGGTGACTTCAAAGGTCGTATGTGTCCTTTTCTAAGACTCTCATAGATATAAGCACGCATAGTGACCCTTTCAGGTTGGGAGAGGTTGTATAAACGAGATTTAGGCAGCTTGGTGCCTGGGATGAGATTAATAGGGCATTCGTACTCCCTGTGCGGGGGCAAATCCTGAACTCCACTCTCAGAGAAGACATCCGAAAATTCAGAGAGAAAAGGTGGTACAGTCTTAGTAGAAACCTCAGAAACAGATGTCGTGAGGCAGTTTTCTCTGCAAAAGTCACTCCAACCATTTATTTGCCTCGCTTGCCAATCAATGGTGGGGTTATGTTTAGTGAGCCAGGTTAGCCCCAACACAAGAGGAGTAGGTAATCCGCTAAGGACGAAACATGACACATCCTCAACATGAGCATCACTCACAATTAAACGAATATTGTAAACTATGCCCTTTAATGATTTCTGAGAAAGTGGAGCGGAATCAATAGCAAAAACAGGAATATCCTTTCCCAAAGTGCACACCTGGAAACCATGAGTTATCGCAAAATGATTATCAATGAGATTGACAGCTGCTCCACTATCTACAAAAATCTCACAAAAAATGTTCTTGCTCTCTAGCGCCACCCTGACAGGCAGGACAAAACAGGAACTACAAGCAAACGGAAAACCTTCATTTTCTGCCTCAACCCTGCCAATAGTAACAGATGGAACATTTTTAAAAGATTTTTTCCTTTTTGTTTCTTTATTACTCCCAGAAAACTGCCTGAATCTCCTAGAGGGACAAACATTTGCCAAATGATTATTACCTCCCAACAAAAACAAACCTTCCCATGCGGGCTGAATCTTCTATTGTCAGAGGCAATCAACCCCAGCTGCTTGGGCTCCTGCTCAGAAGGGGCTGACAGTGACTGAGACCCCTGCGCATAGAATGAGACCGCTGCACTGTCCTGGGACTGAGTATGACAGGAAGGAGAGATCTCTCCTCTCTCTCTCTAAAACGCCTGTCAATACGAACGGCCTGAGACATAGCAGAGTCCAAGGAGATAGGCCTCTCATGAAAGGCAAATGCATCTTTCAATCCCTCTGAAAGACCATAGCAAAATTGACTTTGGAGTGCAGCATCATTCCAACCAGTATCAGCTGCCCATCTCCAAAATTCTGAGCAGTATATCTCTGCGGATTGTTTACTCTAGCATAACAGATGTAGTCTAGACTCAGCCAAAGCAACACGATCCGGATCATCATATATCTGACCCAGGGCTAAAAAGAATTCATCCACTGAACAGAGGGGCCGTGCCCCCACAAGCAGCGAAAAAGCCCACGACTGAGTGTTACCCCTGAGCAGCGATATAATGATCCCCACCCTCCGTTCCTCATCACCAGAGGAATGGGGAAGAAGGCAAAAATGGATTTTGCAAGCCTCTCTGAAACGCACAAAATTCTCACTACCCCCGGAGAACGTATCCGGGAGCGAGATCTTAGGCTCAGAACAAACTCCATGAACGCAAGCTGAACCGGTCACTAGAAACTGAGAAAGAGTCTTACGGAGATCAGCTACCTCCAATGAAAGACCCTGGAAGCGTTCAGTCAAAAGTGAAACCGGATCCATGCTTGAGACGGTTTTGGCGGTTTATAATGTCACGGAAGGTGTACAGGAAACAAGACAATGCAAAATGAATATATGACTCACTGGATCCAAAACTAAGGAACAAAAAGGGAGACCCCTGCATCAGACCTGGCTCTCTCCCTTACTGCTCAGCCTATGCGATAATCCCAATGGTGGATGATCGCATATCCTCGTACCTCGACTATATAACACCTGAACACCCTACAATAGTGAAGGGACACGACCACCGGCTCCCTACACTAGACACGGAGGAAGTCAGCATACAGAAAATCACAAATGAATGTACAACACTTAACTTGTAGAAGACGGGGAAATAGGATCAGCATGCACACACACTCCAAGAAGCTGTATAAACCGCACACTAATGCATTATGGGGAGGAATTTAAAGGGATGCAATCAGTCCAACTACATGACAGCTGAGAGAGACTAACGAGATGAGGAACTGAAAACCAAAAACAAAGAAAACTCAAGGAGGAGGTTCTGAAAGGCTTCTGTCAGAGCTTCTCAGCTGTCTGGTTGTGACACTCTTCTTAAGAAACGAGAATTATTTTGGATATTCACTTTGAAGACACTTAAACCAAACGGCCTCAATGTTGACTTTAGGGTAAACTGATGGTGCCTCTTTCCGTGTCTCGTGTTGTTTTCCTTCCCTGGTGTAGTCCTTTTGGACATGTGTGTAAATAACTATGTCTACAATTTGCAAGTATGTTATAAAAAGTGTAATAATTTCTTTCATTCTATATATTTTTTCGATTCAGCTACGAGTTACAATTCCAGTGGACACTCTTTATGACAATTGGAGCATTGCGACCCTATATCAGCTATCCACATTCTGCTCTTCTTTTTGTCAATAATTAAAGGATGGACACATTTATTTATATATAGTATTATACATGTGACATGTTGTAGTTTGCAATTTTTTGTCTACCTCCATAGATGATTATTTGTGATATTTTCTGTAGACATTGAGATAGCAGTTTCCTCCTGGCCCCGGTGGTTTTACCGTGCCTTTTTATCCAGCTGTTACACGCATAGATTTGATCGAGGTCTGTGGCAACGTCTTCGCCTCCCTATAACAGTGATGACCTGACTGCTGACCCGGCCGGTTTTGACCGTGATACACCTCTAATCCAGCGGTTTATTTATATTATATTATTTTGTTTACTTTTGGGTCTATACAGCGTGATGTAGGTTGGGGTACGCTTGGCCTGAGGAGCCGTGGCAGCGTCTCCATCACCTACTATCAGTGAATCGTTGACTGTTGACACGGTCCCGGCTCACTGCTAGTCGTTGTGATCCTTAATGTATCATTGTTCATGTTTACATGTTGCGATCGGGATCATGTGACTGTGATCACATGTCCCTGATTTGGGTGGCAACTATTGCTCAGACATGTGCACATGTATTTACCTCCAGAATCGGCCATCTTTGATGAGGTTCCCATAGAGTTCCTTTGCGCTTGAGATATCGTGAAATCTATTGATCTCGCACATGCGCATTAACTGAATGTGGACACACTCAGGACCGTGGTGCTCCGTCGACACTGTTGGTTTACTGGTTTTGTACGTTTTTAATTAACACCACACATTGGTAACACGTGAATTTGTAATCATCAATTATATTCGACTATGCACTTTTGCTATGTATAATGTATTTTTGCACTTGGCACTGTCACTTTATTTGTACTATTAACAATTTCACATTGCTGCTGATGGATATGTATTTATCTAATATATTTTTTTATGAACTGTGATTTATTTATTTTTTATTGGAGGATTTAATGCAATGAATTGACACACCTTTATATATCACTGATGTAACACATGTCTGCATAGCTTGAGAAAGACTGCAACAGGCGGTTGAAACGTCGCTGCTATTTGACACTGGGTGAATAAACCACGTTTATTTTTTTATTATATTGGAGTGCTGCTGGCTTTTTGAATTTTCTCCATTGAATTGGACCCTTGTGCCGGTTCGTATTGGCCTGATTCTGCACCCTAACGCTAGTGTGCTGTGTTTTCATTTTCCATTTTTATATATATATAATCAAAAAATGGCAGCACTGACAAAAAAGCTATAACATTGGGTGCCAAGCTTAAGGGGAATAAGCAATTACCCAAAATATAAATAGAAAAAAGGGCAGCACTCCAAAAAAAAATATTAAAATAACTTTTATTCACCCATGTGGTACAGCGACGTTTCAGCTCAACAATAGAGACTTTCTCAAGCAAAGTTCAAGGACAAAGTGCTCAGTTTATATATCATAGTCAATCACGTACATGATTATTAATTATTATTCAGTAAATAAAAGGAAAATTCATACACAATAAACTAAAAATTGTACATTGAGATAAAAACAGTGGACATGATTAAAACAAATGTGATTACCAATCCTAATAAAAAAGTGAAAAAGCCAAAGTGTTAAATAGAATAAGATCGGACAATATTTCATATAATTGAGGATTAAGACCAATTCATAACATATGTGCAAATAAAGTGACATGTGCAATAATCAAGATGATATGTTAGATTAAGATGAGGGAGGATTAGAGATACACAAACTATATTTACAGCGACTCAGTGCACATACTGCGCAAAGCTTGGCGTGTAGAAATCACCGCTGCGTATGCCCTGGTTCCGCCTTCAGTTGTCGTGGCGCTGCTACTTAATGAGGCTATCGGAGCATGCGCCCAAGCGCTCCGAAGTTACGGTGGCTATATTGGAATAGGCAAACAGTAAGAGTATAATGACGCAAGAGCAATGTCATTAACAATAGCGCACTACGCCATTTTGATCGCTGGTAAGATAAACTGGCATCTATACAAATACACAGACTCATAGAGTCCAAATAAGGGTCTATAGGGAAAAGGCATCCAAAGGGACACGTTAGTGTACACCATCTGGGCACCCCCCTCCTAAACTGAGGAACGAAACACACAGATATTCAATTTTCACGGGGCAGCTCTCTTAGGTCCACCTCATGAATCCACCACGCCAAAAGATCACCCATGAGGGGGTCTCCTCGGTGTATTATAAAAAAACAGGTAATAAGGAAATAATAACATATATTAATAGCACAACACAGATCATATTACAAATATTTTGCACTGTAGTAGCAAAAAATATTTGGCAAGTGTGTTCATAATTCATACTCCTACTCCTCTCATTGATCTTCAACAAATCATCCATAAAAAAGAGAAAGAAAAAAAGATAAGATCACCATGAATATTATAAATATTCGTCCTAAATAAACCACCCACTACACAGGAGTAGAGGCGAAGATTCCCAAAAAGGCAAAAGGGCAAACCACTCACTCACAATATATTCCTTATTTTGTAGTCAACATTAAAGGGTTTCTGTCACATGAAAAATGTGTATTAAGCTGGCTGACATTAGCGATGGGCTAATGTCAGCTGTACATAACTATATTAGAGCCTAAAGCCTGCCTAAACTTTTATAATATGCTAATTAGCCTCTAGGAGCAGGGGGGGCTCTTTTTACGCCCTTCATCTCTCAAATGACAGGGCCAGGGCAGCGTTGCTTGCCTCAAGACGTCTTTTGCGTATTGTGTAACTGTGATTGTTAAGACTTGTCTTCATATCTGTAGAAGTCTCACCTACATACATCAGTTTACAAGGACATAAAAGTACGTAGATAACAAAAGTGGAGTCACAGGTAAGGTGAAAACAGATCTGGTGTGAAACACCAGTGACAGGATGAATGAAGACCCCGTCTTTATGTATGTATCGGCAATTGACACAGCTGAGACAAGCAAAACAACCAAGTCCAGCAAATGTCAATGTCATTTGTCTAGTCTGTTTTACAGGTCCAACATCTGCCCTGACCAATTGGTCACGTAATCTCCTAGATCTGCGGTAAGAAAAAAGTGGAGGAGATTTAAATTCAGGGATACTCTTAAGGCAACCACCTGATATGCTCCAATGGCGTCTGATGATTTTACTAATATCAGTGCTCAATTCTGTATATGTGGAGATAAAGGGAATCCTAGACATTTTTGTATCATTTTTCTTACTAGATAAGGTGCTATCTCTGTCCAAAATACACACTGTGTCCTTATGTAGCTTCACTAAATTGCGAGGGTATCCACGTTGTACGAACTTATCAAACAACACATCCAATGTATTGTTCAAAACAGATTTATCCAATACAATACGTCTAGCTCTCAAGAATTGTGAATATGGAAGGTGTTTGACCATTTTTCTAGGATGGCAACTGTTATAACTAGTATTCCTATCAGTGGATTTTGTATATAGCTGAGTACATAATTTACTATTGGAAAGAACAACAGTAGTGTCCAAAAATTGAATCTCAATGATAGAGTGTACAGTCGTGGCTTCTCAAAAAGTTTTGAGAATTAGGTAAATATTGGAAATTGGAAAAGTTGCTGCTTAAGTTTTTATAATAGCAATTTGCATATACTACAGAATGTTATGAAGAGTGATCAGATGAATTGCATAGTCCTTCTTTGCCATGAAAATTAACTTAATCCCAAAAAAACTTTCCACTGCATTTCATTGCTGTCATTAAAGGACCTGCTGAGATCATTTCAGTAATTGTCTTGTTAACTCAGGTGAGAATGTTGACGAGCACAAGGCTGGAGATCATTATGTCAGGTTGATTGGGTTAAAATGGCAGACTTGACATGTTAAAAGAAGGGTGATGCTTGAAATCATTGTTCTTCCATTGTTAACCACGGTGACCTGCAAAGAAACGCGTGCAGCCATCATTGCGTTGCATAAAAATGGCTTCCCAGGCAAGGAAGATTTCACTTCAATCAACAATTTATAGGATCATCAAGAACTTCAAGGAAAGAGGTTCAATTCTTGTTAGGAAGGCTTCAGGGCATCCAAGAAAGTCCAGCAAGCGCCAGGATCGTCTCCTAAAGAGGAATCAGCTGCGGGATCGGAGTGCCACCAGTGCAGAGCTTGCTCAGGAATGGTAGCAGGCAGGTGTGAGCGCATCTGCACGCAGTGAGGCGAAGACTTTTGGAAGATGGCCTGGTGTCAAGAAGGCCAGCAAATAAGCCACTTCTCTCAAAAAAAAACATCAGGGACAGATTGATCTTCTGCAGAAAGTATGGTGAATGGACTGCTGAGGACTGGGGCAAAGTCATATTCTCCGATGAAGCCTCTTTCTGATTGTTTGGGGCATCTGGAAAAAGGCTTGTTCGGAGAAGAAAAAGTGAGCGCTACCATCAGTCCTGTGTCATGCCAACAGTAAAGAATCCTGATACCATTCATGTGTGGGGTTGCTTCTCATCCAAGGGAGTGGGCTCACTCACAATTTTCCCTAAAAACACAGCCATGAATAAAGAATGGGACCAAAACACCCTCCAACAGCAACTTTTTCCAACAATCCAACAACAGTTTGGTGAAGAACAATGCATTTTCCAGCAGACTGGAGCACCGTGCCATAAGGCAAAAGTGATAACTAAGTGGCTCGGGGACCAAAACATTGACATTTTGGGTCCATGGCCTGGAAACTCCTCAGATCTTAATCCCATTGAGAACTTGTGGTCAATCCTCAAGAGGCAGGTGGACAAACAAAAACCCACTAATTCTGACAAACTCCAAGAAGTGATTATGAAAGAATGGGTTGCTATCAGTCAGGAATTGGCCCAGAAGTTGATTGAGAGCATGCCCAGTCGAATTGCAGAGGTCCTGAAAAAGAAGGGCCAACACTGCAAATACTGACTCTGTAATGTCTCGGCTGCGTGTTGCTTTAGGTACACAGCTTAACATCAAGTATAAACCGAATCCCAATGAAAGATGCGCTGGTTTGCTGAACTGATGCAATCTTTACTGAGATATAATGAACAGGAATGTGTACAATAATGTTCATATGATATGATATGGGATGATATGTGTGGTAAAACTGTGGAACAAACATAAAAAGAAAAATATAAGCATGGCTAATTCAAGCAACATACATTATACATAGCTAATACAAAAGATAGGGCCTAACTAACATGTGCTTGCTTACTACACTGAAACACACGTTATCTATCTGCAATGTCTAACATCCCTCTACACAAGCTGAACTAGCAAAACCCCTTTACTCACAGGCTTTGGTGTTCGTCAGGTTTGCAATCTGTAATAGTGATGTCCGGATCATGAACGAATCGTTCTTTTGAACCGATTCAGTTCACTGATCCGGAAGAGTCGGTTCCTCTGACTGAGCTGATCCGAATGAAACGGCTCATTCAGATCAGCAGCAGGCAGTGTAATAGGAGCCGACACAGTGGACGCTAGCCCCGCCCCTCCCCGCCCTCCAACCAATCAGAGGCCGCAGCACTGCCTACCAGCACAGGGGGAGTCGCAGGGACTCAGAGAATCGGCTGAGTCTATTAGTTAAAAGAATCGAATGAGTCAGAGACTCATTTGATTCTTTTAAGTTAAAAGAGCCGTGAGTCACCGAGTCCCTGCCAGGCTCCCTGCTCTGCGGCTCCCTGTAAGTCCGTCTGTCCGTCCGGGGGGAAATTAATCTAGCATGTAGCAGAGCAGGAAGTCTGGTAGGGACTTGGTGACACGATTCTTTTAACTAAAACTCTCAGACAATTATCACAGTCTGCTTCACTGCAGCAGAGCTGTGTTTGCCAGGAGCGAGTCCCTCCTGACCTTCGGTTCACTTGAGAACCGACTCAGCAAGTGAACCGAAGATTCGATGAGCTGCGCATGCGCATTGATCTTCAGTTCACTTGCCTCTGCCGGCTCATGAAGTGAACCGAAGATCCGATTCATGAATCGGTTCATTTGAATGAGCTGATTCAAATGAACCGATTCATGTGAAAGATCCGAACTTCCCATCACTAATCTGTAATAGCTTTAAGATGTCCTGTGGATCTGGTCACTATAGTAGCCAGAGCTGGACTGAACAGGATATGTCCCAGCAAGCCCTAGAGAGTACAGAGAAGACCCGCCTCTAGGCTTCAAGAAAATGGAGGGTCTTAAAGAAACAGACACTACTGAGTGCCAAGCATGTAATATACATTGCAAAGGCAGCACAGACTCTTTGCATAAATGTCATGTAATTGTCGATAAAAGCCTTTGAAACGTATGAAGTGCGTGTAATTATATTTCACTACATCACAGAAACAACTGAAACAAAGATCTAAAAGCAGATTAGCAGCAAACTTTGTGAAAACTAATATTTGTGTCATTCTCAAAACTTTTGGCCACGACTGTACTCATGTGAACTGTAATATATTGTTCACACTGTTAAAAAAGCCATGAAAGTCAAAGAATTCTGTCTCGATTCCTGTCCAAAGGAGGAAGATGTCATCTCTGTATCTCCACCACCTCAAAACATTTGTGACGTGGTGGGATACATAGACCACATCCTACTCAAAAACGATAGGTCACCCCGGATGGTCAGTTAATGACTTGTGGATTTTTGGCAACATGTAAATAACCAAAGTAACCAGATACAAAACAGTGAGATAATCAGTGAGATAATCAGCGAGATCAGAGTCTATCACTCCAGCCGCAGTAGCCTCCATTAGCACATGTTTTATCATTTTAGCAATGTCAAACTTCGGATCAGCATGAATAGAAGAGTATATTTCACCATCATTCAATTGTCTTTGGATTTCTGCGATATATTTAAAGGTGTCCATAACCACCAGTGCACCACCTTTATCGGCTGGTTTGAATGTGGGAGTATGGTCATCTTCAAACTCATCAGATGTGAGGTTGGGATGCTTAAAGTGAGACATAAAATGTGTAGACTTTCGAGCCCCCATATCAGATTTCACAGCTGAAATGAAGGCTTAAATAGCAGGCTCATTGACTACAGGATTAAAGTTACTTTTGAGGTTGAACATCCACAGGAAGAAAATCACTCAACTGGGGATGGTCAACCCTAGACCTATCATTGAACCAAGTTTTTAATTTAATGGACTGAAAAAAAAAGTTAGATCCAAGTCGAAATTGAGCCATTTAATGGGTGTGTTAGGACAGAACGATAGACCCTTATTTAGAACACTCACTTGTGCATCAGAGAAATCTTGAGAGGAAAGATTGATTACAGTCATTTCCTCTTGGATGCTTGGGTTTTGCCCACCGTAGGTTAAACCTTGTTGTTGCGCAGTTTTCCGCCCTCTTTGGTGTTTATAGCCACCACGCCTGGTTCAACTGCGTCTTTTTTCTATAAAGTCGCATTGTCCTCTAAAAAAGAGTTCTTTCTAGATGGTGAAACCATCTGTGGATTCCTCCTCTTTCTCCTGGTGTCTTTATGGCCTTGGTTATTCACCGCATCAGATTACCAAGTATAGATGGTACCTTTTTTGTAGTCCTCAAGATCCCTTTTCCACTTAATCTGTTTCCCTTCTTCAGACTCGATTTTAAACTTTTGCACTTAAATTGATAGACTCTCTTTGAACTTAAAGATTTTGGCATTAGACATTTGTATTAGAAGTTGCTCATCAATAATAGAAAGATCAGATGATACTACTAAAAGTTCCTGTTGCAGATACTCAATATTTAACAAAATAAAGCCCAGAACATATCTATTAGAGAGGGCCTCAAATCTTTTGCAAAAAAATAGATTGGCAAAAAATTAGTTTGGTAAAAGATTTGACCTCATACCTCTAGGTATCCGTTGAGCCTTATAATACTCGCCAAGGGAAGTCATGTGTAGACGTAAAGCTAAAGACCTTCTGGATAAAAATTCATATTTTTTCTTTAATTCTTTTAAAGATGGGGTATTGAGAAAAGTAGCATCTCCCTCTATTCCTTATAGGATACGATCAGCCTCCTCTTGTGTGTAGGTAAAACCACCAGGTGAATCCAGTTCTACGGTGGACATATAGTATACAGTTGCAAGAAAAAGTATGTGAACCCTTTGGAATGATATGGATTTCTGCACAAATTGGTCATAAAATCTGATCTGATCTTCATCTAAGTCACAACAATAGACAATCACAGTCTGCCTTAAACTAATAACACACAAAGAATTAAATGTTACCATGTTTTTATTGAACACACCATGTAAACATTCACAGTGCAGGTGGAAAAAGTATGTGAACCCCTAGATTAATGACCTCTCCAATAGCAAATTGGAGTGAGGTGTCAGCCAACTGGAGTCTAATCAATGATATGAGATTGGAGGTGTTGGTTACAGCTGCCCTGCCCTATGAAAAACACACACCAGTTCTGGGTTTGCTTTTCACAAACAGCATTGCCTGATGTGAATGATGCCTCACACAAAAGAGCTCTCAGAAGACCTACGATTAAGAATTGTTGACTTGCATAAAGCTGTAAAGGGTTATAAAAGTATCTCCAAAAGCCTTGCTGTTCATGGTAAGACAAATTGTCTATAAATGGAGAAAGTTCAGCACTGCTGCTACTCTGCCTAGGAGTGGCCGTCCTGTAAAGATGACTGCAAGAGCACAGCGCAGGCTGCTTAACCTCTTACCACACACGTAACGCCGAAAGGCGTCCGGGCGGCGGCAGTCTCAGGCTCAGCGACGCCTGTTGGCCTCATCTCGTGAGAGCCGAGACTTCGCGTGAACAGCGACGCGCGGCTGAGAAGTTGATCTACAGCCTGCCAGCGCTGATCATTCGCTGGCAGGCTGTAGATGCAATTTTTTTTATATCAGAAAGGTATATTAGATGCTGTTTTGTTAACAGCATCTAATATACCTGCTACCTGGTCCTCTGGTGGTCCCTTTTGCTTGGATCGACCACCAGAGGAAACAGGCAGCTCTCACTACACCACACTACACTACACCCCCCTGTCACTTAACCCCTTATTAACCCCTGATCTCCCCATATAGACTCCCTGATCACCCCCCTGTCATTGATCACCCCCCTGTAAGGCTCCATTCAGACGTCCGCGGATCCGCAAAACACGGACACCTGCAATGTGATTTCCGCTTTTTGCGGATCCGCACATTGCCAGAACTATATAGAAAATGCCTTTTCTTGTCCGCTATTGCGGACAAGAATAGGACATGTTCTATATTTTTGCAGAACGAAAGTGCGGACCAGGAAGTGCAGATCAGCAATTCCGGATCCGAGCGGGACAAAGTCTGTCCCCATAGAAATGAATGGGTCCGCAATTCAGTTTTTCAAAATGCGGAACAGAATTGCGGACGTGTGAATGGGGCCTAAGGGTCCCTTATCACCGCCAGGTAGTTAGCTACTTGTTAGGTAGTTAGCGCCCAGCCCACTGCACCGCACTCACTTATTAGTCGCTGATTAGCGTCATTGCTGTCGCTAATCAGCACTAGTACTATATAGTATCTGTAAGTGATCAAGACTGATCGCAATCAGATCTATATCAGTACATTAGGGTCACCTTTGGCTCTACAAAAAATGCAGTGTTCGCCCGATCAGGCCTGATCTTGAGCGCACACTTGTGTTCAGTCCGCCCCACCAAAGTGACAGAAATTCTGATCACTGCAAAAACACAGTAAAATCGCTGCGGGGCTATAAAGATCACTTTTGAGGGGCATAGCGAGTTCATAGAAGATTTTTTTTCTTACAAAGTCTTATATTCCACTAACTTGTGACAAAAAATTTAATCTTACATGAACTCATACCTCTCACGGAATCCAAATGCGTAAAAATGCCCTGTGAAATCCTAAAGGTACTCATTGGAATTTGGGTCCCCTTGCGCATCTTGGCTGTAAAAAAGTGTGGTATCGCCGTACTTTCTGAGCACCTGTCATGTTTCTTGAGGTGCTAGAATGCCAGAATAGTATAAATACCCCCCAAATGACCCCATTTTAGAAAGACACCCCAAAGTATTCGCGGAGGTTAGCTTTCTGAGTAAAAAAAAGTGTCCCACA